>NC_070631.1:10643019-10929436 GCF_947347685.1 Pleuronectes platessa | reverse complement strand
ACACGCAGCGGTGAAGTACTTCTCATAAGGAGGCGCCGCTGGCTGACTCAGCACCGATATTGTATCGACTTTACAGACTTTAAGTTAAAATGCTGTTAAGAGCTACTGTGTCGCCTCAGGGAGCAACTTCATCAGACTGCGCAAATGACTCCCTCCACTCAGGAGTAACTTTTGTTTACATCTGTTTTTTCTATTTTATTAATGTATAACCAAGAAAGGTTGAGTTTTGGATTTTCTCAACGTTCTCTACGTCTTTAAAACAGCTTCAAACAAAACACTCAGACCCAAACCCTCACAAACTGGTTTGCAAACGCTACATTTAGGATTTCTAGCATGGAGGGTTCATTCTTAATACTTTCCTACCTTCCCTAACATGAAAACACACTTGACCGACAACTTAACCTATTGTTACAAACAGGAATATGCAATAACAAATCCAAAGGCATAAAAGTACACATATACAGTGTGTGTACATTGGACCACATGAAACTGGGGCAGCCCAGTTTCCAGCCCAGTGCTGTTGGACATGAACATCTGTCCAAAGAGGGAACTCTCCAAACTCTTAACCAGCAGCCAGTGCTAACAAAATGTAAACCAGCATCCATCTTTTAGCCTCCAGTACAAACAAACGTAAATGGGAACCATTTTTAGCCTGCACTGCAATCATTTTTTTAGACTGCAGTACCAACAACTTTGAACACGCAACAAAGCGAAGCAAGATGGAGCCACTCTGAAATCATGCCAGTCAGTTCAAGGTAGCGTGTGTACACTCGCAGACTTGGGTTTGACATCTCCACGGTCATGGTCAGTACAATGCAACATCAAACCTGTCCTGCGTTTCCAGCCTGTCTTCAATTAGAAATCGCTGGCACCCTGTAACCATGAGTGCAAATCCATAAACACATCGCCAAAGGCTTGTGTAGACAAGAGGGAAAAAAACACCATTATTCAAAGCAGGAATTTGCGTCAGCATTCCAACTTCTCGAAAGTAACTTGCTTCCTCGGGAATACAGTAAAATCGACGGGGTTTTTATTGGGTAAGTGACCTGTGCGATTAAACGCGGTTCATTTTCCTGAAAACAAAACGCCAAAGCGGCCATTCATCTTCCAGTGTTTGTGGCGGCGTGCTATAGCTCAGTAGTGTTGAGGTGAGGCTTTATGGAGACCAGCTGCTCCGTCGCGTTGCCAGAAAACAACAAACACTGAATGTTTACGACCAACATCCAATCCATTCACTCACCCATCCGCCCATGTGGAGCAAGTCTTACTTCACCTTGAACCACAGGCTGGTTTGGCTCTATGGTTTTTCGCTGCAGTGCATCTTGTCTGTGCATAAAGCCACATGCAGACCTGTGCTTATACCTGCTGAGTATTGGACCAGCAAATTTAAAAAATAAAGTATGGAATTAAATCCAATTGATAAAGAAGGAAACTCGATATTATTAAAACACCCCTTGGACTTGGAATGTACATATCCCCTCTGAGAAGTAACATCACACCGTGTCTGCATTATCTCTCTCTCTTTCTGACAGTTGCTTCATGTTTTCCAATACGAGTTTGTGGCTGAATTGAATTTCAATCCGTCTGTGTCTTCGTAAAATGTATTTCTCTCCCCGGCTCTGTTTTTTCTCTTCCTCTTCCATATGCCTTTGCAGAAGTCACTCATTTTTTACTCTGTCTCCACCCTTGCATTCCTTGACCTCTGCCTGCCTTAATTCTGAGGCCACCTCTTCCATCAGAGCTGTGCCTCTTCTGCCATTCGGCTTTTCCATTCTTCCCTCCCTCCCCCTTTCAGAAACTTCTATCCTCCTCTTATTCTATAGATCATTCCCTCCCTATGTTCAGCGCAGCTAGAGACAGGGACTAATCCTCTGTCTATGTTCACCTTGGACCTCCCTTCTTCCTGTGCCTCCATCTCCCCCTTACTGTTTTTCAGACAGGACCTCATCTGGTGTGGTCCAAGGTCTATAAATTAGAGGGCTGTGTCTGTAAATTATGGCAGTGAGTCATAGCAAAGCATGCAACTTAATTAAGCTGTGCGCCGTGGACCAGCTTCCTGAAAGACAAGTGTGCCCCAATGCGTAAAGATTTCCATACCTTTCCAGGCCAAGTGGTGGTCTAATGGTTTCTTTGTGAGTTTTCATTGTCAACATCTGACAAACAAGTTTCAGCCTCTCCATCAACAGCATTGCTCACACACCATGCATTCAACAACAGAGAAATGTCCCTGCCCCCCATCCCTCACTTTGTTCTGTACCTTTTCTGATAAAGCCTCCTCCAGTGTGGTCAGGGCTGTGTCTGTGTTACTGGAGTCGGTTTGCAGGCCCCGGACCCTTTCCCTCAACCCAGCCAGCTGTTTGTCTTTATCCTTTAACTGCTCCAGCAGGTTCTCAATCTGGAGAAAGAAGGACAGAGAACAGGATTAGCAGCATGTTGATGTGAAACAAGCACAAAACAATCAAAAAGAGTAAAAGAATCACGGAGTGCCACCAACAAAAATGATTCCATTGGCCACTGATTCATCGAGAAGATGAACCTAGCCCATGAACAGTGCGCTCAGCCTCTGGCTGCATTCTTCAATTTCCTGCTGTAATGTCTTCCACTCTGGCCGGGCATCTCAAAGATGAGCAGCGATGAAAGCCTCCACTGTATAGCTCGAGTAAAGACAATTATGGATGGATTCATGTGGAAAGAAGAAGTTAATTCTTCTTCTAAGTCGAAAGCTTGGTGGCAGGGTGTAAACGACCAAGCCTCTGAGGAGGGAGCACGAGGCCGGGCGGCATCAACCCACTTGGTTTCTATCAGCTATGACAGCTTTGTTCCTTTGTTTGTTGTTTATTTGCTCTTTTTAAATCATCACGATTGGCACACGCTTTCAAGATTGTTTCCAGTAATATCCCGTACAGTTACATTTTTTTCTCATGTTGTGGTATGAAGATTTGGACCAGATTAGGATGAAGCATAAACAGAATTTTAGTTTCAATGCTTTTTTTACCCTCATCAGCAGTTTAAACACTGGAGAGTCTGACAGAACAGTGGTAAACTGTAACAGCTTCAGCCCACAAAGGGCACAAGGGCAAAACAAGTGTCTTTGCCGATTTCAGACCGACACAGTTGTCATTTCCCTTCCAGAGCCCATGACACAGCGAACGCCCATGCACCCCTTAAGTGCCCACAGGCGTGTTGGGCTTAAAGGATGTGTTCTCAGGCGTGTTGCTATATTGAGCAGTGGAAAGTGATTGCGCCGAGTATGAGACTTAGTACAAAACCTTTTTTCTCTGACGTTAAACTGGTAGAAGTGGATCCGGACTCGCTCTGAGAGCACTTGCACCGTGGGCCTTAATCCGTGCACAGAGGTCGTTAAAAGAGAGCTCTGAGTCTCTGCATCTGCCTCTCTGTGGCTAACCTCATGTCGCTGAAGTGGTGGTGTAATAGCCAGTTGTGGTGTTCAACAACCTTTATCTGATGATCATTTGCAAAACAGAACACAAACGTACACAAAGACAAATACCCAGGCACACAAGGACACACACTATAACACACACACACAAAAAAGAGCCAAAAGCCCCGAGCTGTACCAGGCAAAACACTAGCAGATGCAGCTGGAATAGAACACAGCGCAAAGCAATGAGAGTCTAGGAGTTAAAATAAAGATGTAGTCATTTTTTGAAGCACACAATAGCTTATTTCTCTTAAATTTCATTAACAAATTTGTTTAAATTCATGCTAGAGAGCACTCCCACGTTTCAGGTGCGTCTCGGCCTGGTCACAATAAAAGGCCGCTACAAGACGTCAAATTTACGTCAGACGTTACAAAGTCACAGATGTTGTTAGCCGTGAGGGAGCGTGCAGTCAAATCAAACCAAATCCAATTTTATTTGTACAGCCTATATTCACAAATTACAAGTTGCCTCATAAGGTTTAACAATCTGTATGTCCTTTTTTTCCTGAACCTTCGATGGACAGATGTGCAAGAGACGTCACTAGAGCAGAGCACATCAACAAAATAAGAATATACACACCATTCAAAAAGCTGTGTCCATCGGTCGAGAAGGCATTTCCAGGAGTTTGTCAGCATTGTGATCCGTCCACATGTCCACCGACCACGTGGTACCATGAACATATTGGACATACCACATACCAAGTCGTGAAACCAGAACACTTCCCTGTGTACCTTTGCTCCACATCAAAAAGGTTTTGTCAGCTGTTTTCTTCACTGAACCCTGAAGTTTCTGATTTCTACAACAAAAAAGATCTCACATGTTGCATTCATCATTTTGTCAAGTGACCTCACAAAGGGACAACACAAGTGGTGACAGGACATGCTGACATGTTGTCCTGCTTGTGTCTTATCGTAACCACCATAAGCAAACTCCATATTCCTTTAAATGATGAGTTAATATAATATGGATTAAAAATAAAACGTTGTTTGAAAAGTCGACAGACCCCCTGAGATTCCTGCACAGAGCATTTCCTCAGACTTCCTCAGTGGTTTTTTCCACAAACAAACAAAGCACCATTCACTCACCACTGTGAAACATTAATACCATATTTGAACCAACTGGTCCTTCCTCAGATCAGGGACTGTGCTGTGCAAAGGAGACACACATGCACTGAAGAATCCATTATTTAATGAACATGAGAATCCAATAAAAACAAGGGAAAGCACTTCAGGCCATCAAGAGACCACATTTAACTGAAATGGTGACGGGGGTAAAAAAAAATCTCCAATGGGGAGAATAAGCTGCATTCCAGTCATGGGTACATAGATAGATAATGTCCAAATCTCCACAGCTATTTTACAAATGAATCCAATTAGACTGTAGACTTTGGTGTTCTCTGCTCCCCGGAGGGCAAGAACAAGGACTTAAAGGAGACATCTTGGTTTTTAGAAATTGGAGGGAAAGCGGCAGGAGGGGGGTGGGAAAAAAATACCAGTACCAGTACCCTACGGCAGATCTTGATAGGTTAATGACAGTCATTACACAACCGAGCTGAAGGCTCTGATTGGTCGGCTCACAGGCGATAGAGGGACATTAAACCCTTCAGGGAATGATGGGAAAGCTTCACACTACCAAAGTCAGATACAATTCCCAGCAGTTCATTATGGCCATGGGTGTGTAAGATGGAGTTTTAGGGCAGAGACTGAGTGAGGGGAACTGAAAGAGGCGAGGGTTATATGGGCTACTTGATTTATTCTCCTATGTTTCTTTAGTTGAAGGCTGATGATTTATTTTCCGAGGGCAGTGGGCACTTGTAGGCTAAAGCTTCACGTGTTAAAACATTCACCTTCTCCACCTCATCAAGCACAAGTGAACATCCCCCCCCCCACCCCCCCCCCCCCCCCCGCAGAACAAGCAAGGCAGATGCTTCAACGCGCTTATCTCAACAAACAGTAAACACAGAAGGAAGAGCAAACAAATATCCGTTAGCAGCTCGGCAGATTGTGATACCTTGCTTTTTTCTAAACACGCAGCAAATCATATACATTTGCGCTCATGCAGATCCTCTTGCTCCCGGTCCCCGTGGGCACCACAGAGCCCTGTTTCAGGTCAGATGGAGCACGTCGCCTCTGGTCTTAGATAAATGATTACATTCTTCGCCGGGCCCAAGTTTGCTTTGGCCCGCTCATGCAAAACAACAACCACTGGATGAAATATTTAGCTCCGTCGCTCGGGCCTTCTGTGAAATTGTGCAGAGAAAACACGGCGTTAAACCCTCGCAGCCGCTGGGTGAGAAGGAGTCACGTGAGAGGAGGATATGGGAAAGAGGGCGAGGAATTCCGTCAGAATTCCCAAAGTCAAAACACTCTCTCAGAAGAGAAATGCCTTTTGTGGACAGGCGAGGCGCGGGGCAGCTGCACGTCTTTCCTTTTTCCTTTTTTTGTTCTTGAAAGCGAGGGGGGCCCTCCCCAGTAGCTTGGTTGTTATGATGAGGACGGTCATTCATTTTATCTCTCAGTGCATGAGGCTAACTCAAACCACCCTCCTGCATCTCTCTGTCTCTCTCTCACACACACTCGTACACACACACACACACACACACACACAGAAGCTTTTATCATTAAACCGCTGTGTATATGTCATCCCACTCTGCAACCACACACACCTCCCACCGAAGCAGACCACCTACGATAGGCCGCTACCATGACTCTATGGGCCAGGCACTGCGGTGTGTGGACTGCCTGTCTCAGTGTGTGTGTGTGTGTCCTCTTGAGAAATTATGACGTCGTCCTCAGTCATCTCCCACACACATGCATGTGGCTCCCCACTGTTTACAACCACGCTGTTTGGACTCCGATAACTTTATCAACCAGCTGATAGGACGGGACCAGGTTCCCCTGAAACTTTGGAGTGTTGAAGTACGGTTACCTTCCAGTGACCTCGACTTGAACGGTACAGCTACAAAATTCAGTGGTAAAGTAAAGTAGTGATTTTTAAACATTACACGATTTTGCAGGATAATAGTTGACTGGAGCGGTTTTCAGATATGAGCATTCAGATGAGAGGCGGTGCAGCAGGCAGGAGGCAGGACTTAACGTATTAAATCCACCGCATAACCACAAATGTTTTGCAGAACATTGGACACTGGCGTCGGCTCTTATCACTAAGACCTCTCTTACATATTTTTCAGTGCCTCGAACGTGTGGCACTGATTATTCATGCGGATATATTTGCTTTCGTTATTCTTTTTGTGTCACTTTTGTGCCCACTCTCAATCCTACAGAGCGTCCCCTGCAGGGCTCATCGGCTCTGTCAGACATTCTGCCAGTTTGTCTCTACAGGGCCGGCCGGAGAAAGTCCACTGAAAGTCCTGTAGGCTCTTATTTGTGTTCACACATTCATCCCCTTTGGAGAATGTCACTGCATGTCTGAAGGCAGCCTACCTGAACAGTCATCAGCTGGGGTAAAACAATAAAACAGGGACAGAGGGGGCATTACATCTATTATTTTAGAAATCATTGTTGTACTGATATGGAAACTAATATTTAGCAGGTTAAATATGGGAACAAAAATGGATTACAATGAAGCTTTTATAATTTGTTAATTAGTTAGTGAAATCAGGGGGGAAATTGGACAGTTAACTGGTGGAACAAAACTTGAAGAAATGGTATTTCTTATCTCTCAAATAACAGGAAGATCTTTACAGTGAAGTAGGGGGATGTCAAAAGCTAACGTGCATTCATGTCAGGTTAAGAAGTTAATAGCTGCCAACAAAACAATTTCCCTTCTCTGTTCACTGGGCTTATGAACCCAATGTGAGCCTCGCTGTTGCCTTGTGGTCACAAGTCTGTGTTGTATGATCGTGATTGGGACAAGCTGAGCTCTAACGCAGTGGGAGAGGACTTAGGGAAATGGTATCAGGCCCTGTGTCCCTCGGACGACAAATTGTGATCTAAAAACGGCAGAACCACAAACCCTGTCGACCCGTCAGTCTTCCATCCAAACTGAGACCCAGAACTCTGTGGCCTCCGGAAGAATCATTTCTGCCGAACACAAAAGGAGACCAGCGTGGTGCGTGACCACCATAAAAATACAATCGTTTGTATTTTTTTTAAACGCTTTTGGAACAATAAAAATACCCAAACAGTAATTGGTCGCCCTTTCTGAAAGGCAACTCGTTACTCAGCGCTTGTCATCGCCTCTGAAAATGTTATGATAGTTGTAAAAACCAAAGATCCTGGCACTTACATGTATATGTGCATGTATACACACACACACACACACACACACACATAGAGCCACACAGTGGGACAATAACCACAAACTGAACAATGTGTTGTAACATAGTGTGTACTTCCCCAGAGGAATCTAGGTCACAGTCAAACAGAAACCTAATGAGAGACCACGTACTGGAAATCTAATGCTGCTACTAAGTACTCCACAATCACACACTCCGATCCAAGTGAAACATGTACATATTAAACTTGGAATTTGATGTTTGTGCACGAGTGTGTGGGGGCGTGCATGCATGTTTGTGTCTGTAATAGTGCACTGTAAACATGTACACCTGCACGCTGTTCTCATCTCCTGCCACCAGAGCTTGTTGATTCACAGGTTAATAAAGGACTTCCTCCGCTCAGCTGCGGATCTTCAAAGAGAAAACACACTCCGGTCACGAGGCTCGGGGGAAGACAGTGACCTCTCCAGAGCGCAGAGGGTGTGGATACATGCTCTTCTTATAACCCCCCTCCCTTTTCTACCAACACCTCCCACCATCTCCACCCCATCCCTGCCTGAGAGATGGAGCAGCATGAGCGACACCGCTGGACTGCAGATGCGTCGATACTGTGTAAGCTGGCGCCCCCCTGTGGCAAATTTCGACGTCAGGCCAAAATATCCACTTTCACAAAACTCCTGAGTTTATTGAAAATGAGAAATGTTGGGTTTGTGGTATGTTTTTGTTTTCTGAGCGTCCACTGTGTGTGAGGGCAGCGCAGTGGCACGCGGACCACATGAGGAGACTCAAATACCCGAAGTCCTTTGAGTAAGTAAACTATTTGATATGTAATACCTCACTTTGCAGAGCAGCGCTGGAGATTGGACTGGAAGCATTGAGACAGACACACACTCTACATGCTGAACGTTTCCTTGAATAAGCAGCTTAGCATAAAAATGTTAATTACACTGCACACATAGCAAAAGAGAAAAGTCAACCGGCATTTATTCAAAACCGGGACGTTCCCTTCGGACCTCTTCAGAACGCTGAGTCGTCTTCTTGGGAAACTGAAGGAACATACAGAGACCTTTAAAGCGGCAAATGACACCTCTCCCCGAATTCCCCTAGGATGACCTTCCTGATGTCATGCTTCTTTGCTCCAGGCGTCATTACTCATCTGTTATCGACCGGAACGACGGATCACAATGACTTCATAAGACGAGTGGTGCCCGAGAGGGGAAGAAAAGGAAGGGAGGCTCGAGAAGTACGACGCTCAGGTTCTGAAATCACCCGCACTTTTCTAAACGAGGTAAAGCAAAAGTCATTCTTTATTTCTGTCAGAGAACTGTTTTTTTTTCTTTTTTTGTGGGAAGCAGTTGAAACATCTCTCTCCCTCTCCGCTAAAGGAATCAAATAAAGTAATTTTTCTTTGCTTGACTGCGGTAGAGGGCTGGGTACAGCTGCCCAAAAGCGTGCATCTGCATGTCTGTGTAAATCTGCTGTGCTGTTCTCTACCAATCCTCCTACCTCCAAACCAAAAAAAGGGCCGTGCACAGTAAGAATCTAAATAGGTCATCGACTTCCCGACAGCCAGGATGGAAAAAAGAAATGTCAAAGTGGGGTCAATCGAAAGAGACAGAGTTTTCTACGGGTTTCACAATGATTACGAGCGAGACCTGTGACTCTTGCAGCAACTTCCTCTCCACTGCCCCAACGTTCATTTTGCTCTTAACCACCAGTGGCTATTAAGAAATACAAAGGTGCACTGTGTCCGTCGAGGCACACACTCCCGTTTGAATGCAGAAGCACAAACACAAAAGCAGACAGACATGCACTTGATGCATACAGAGAAAGAAGCAGACTCACAAATAAACAGGATGAGACAAATTTATCTCAAATCTGTTCACATACACGAAGTCGAGAAACTGTGTCAAATGCGATCTTGAAAAAAGTCAAACTCAAAACTTCTCTCCAGAAAAAACAAATACTATTTCACATCCAATTTACAGGGGGATTTTTTTTCCACTTCCCACAATATTATAACTGAACCCAAAAATGCCCAGATAACATGAGGGTAATTTCATTCATAGAGTGCCAAATGAAAGAATTGAAACAGAAGTGCCATAAAATTTTACTAAATTGAAAAGAAAATATCTGAGTGCAAACAAAGGGAGGGAGCCAGGGAATTCCAGACCATAGCTCCTCCACAGATGAGTGCAGCTGCCATCAGCCAAACGTGAAGCAAACATTTACTGTATTGTTTGAGTTTAGCATTTGGGCTAAAACTACCGATACAAAATGTAATTCTGCATAAAATCAAACGCAACTTATTTAAATTATTATCTCTTAATAAAAATCTATTACCTGTGGGCATTATTAATACATTATTAACGGTTTTGAATACAACAACACATTTAGAGGCAGTGCCAGCGATAGATCCACCTGATTTATTTCTATAGGCTGCAATAAATCTGGGTTTATGCTATGACCCAAGAGAGCAAAGGCTGTAAAGGTGAATTGCTAAGTAAAAGATTCTCTATTTAAATAGTGTTCACACAATTGGGCTGCGGTTTAGGACGATGTTTTGGTAAAATGTCTGGAAAGTCAAAGGCCCAAAAAACTTTAATCAATCTTAATAACTGGAACAAAAATATTTAAATAGCCTGGTAAACGAGGACCGCTGATTGAGTATGTGCATAAAGACATTTGCATATGAACACATCCATGCACAAACAGGAAACCACGTCCACTTTCCTAATTCCTTATACATCCATTGTAACATGTGGCTTATTCTGTACATACAGTGCTGTTCTCTGAGGAATACACACACACACACACACACACACACACACACACACACAGACACACATGCACACCCACACACACATGCACAATCAGGCTGTGATTATTATGAAAGTCGGTCCAGGTTCAGGCGATGGGGGCCGCACTTAGACACATGACAAGCAGACGTCCTCCCCCTCTCCCTGCACATTCCTCCAGAAAGTCATTGACACACGGACCCTCCACTGCATTCATACATATCAATTAGACACCTACGCACACACACACACACACAACATACAAAGGGATGCAGACGGGCAGAAACTGACGGAGAGAGCGGGCGAGCAGGACGAAGAGAGCGTTGTTTTCATAGCGATTGCTCCTGGTCGACCACAGGGCAGAATGAGCAGGGTTCTGCTCCATGAAGACAGATTGCACTTGTGTGAGCCGGGCTGTACGTGAGCTCCAGCGTGTCTGTGTGTGTGCCGGCCAAGTTGATCCACGTCCATGCTCTTTAGGCTCAAGACCCTATCTCTGCCCCCCTCAGCTGCGGAATGCTGCTGTGATTGCTGGGTAATTACCCCGACGCTTTATTCCTCTGCTCCCAGCACCATTAGTATTAATTCTTTTCTTTTTCTCCTCTTTGGAGAGAGGGAATGGGAGCCCTTTGATCCGAAAGAAAAGAAGAGAAAGAGGGGGGAAAAAAAGAAGGTGAGACAGAGAGAAAGAAAGAAAGAAGGTAGGGCAGAAAGAAAGACAGGAGGAAAGGAAGGAAAAAGACAGAGGAAGAAATAAAGAAGAAACGAGAGAGAGAGAGAGAGAGAGAGAGAGAGAGAGAGAGAGAGAGAGCTAGAGAGACACAAAAGAAAGAAAAAAGAAGGTTTGTGGCCACCCAGCTGTGTGACTGGAACCTGGAACCAGCTCCACTTTATAAAGATGTGGTCAAACAGGTCAAATACAGCAAAGACTCATATGGTTCAACTCAGACACCAAAGAGTCAAACTGTGACTCACTTCTATCTGAGGGGGCTGAACAGACACTGAAGTGCCTGTCTGAGCTCCCTCCGTACAGAACACTCACAGTGGTCTGCCGACAGGTTGGGTCACGCCGGGTCGGCCTGAGTGATGGCTTGTGTCATTATCAGGACGCAGTCAAGTTCAACGTCTTCATCAAGCCGGAGAGTCATCAAAGATTTGGGATAGAATGAGTGTGCAGTTTGATCTGCGTGCCCGCGGTGGTCAGGCAGAAGATGGACTTGAATAGCTGCAGTCGGACATATGGCCCAACGCCGGGCTCGTCTTGACTGATGTGTAGCCTGGCTCCAATCAACCAGCCCCGGGCCGTCACCATTAACCTCGGCTGATTGCTGATAGGAGCAGAGGGGGACATGGGAGGGGGGGGGCTATTACCGGCTGTTTACCGGAACCTCCCCAGCTCCAGCAGGCTTATCTGTAGCCACGTCTCTGCACTGTGATTGGTCAGATGGAATCCATTAGGATGAAAGGCATTGGTGGCCTCATCACCGATCTATCAGGATCACACACATGGACACACACAGGAACATGCTCCTGCACTCAAGAGTTCTCTACTGTCCCAGCATCTATGAGATCCCTTCCTCCCATGGCTGCAGTGACATCTCTATCCGTCTGTAAAGAAATGGATTTGCCGCGTCCGTATATGAAACAGACCCGGAAAAAATAACTTGGATTGAAACAAGGAGTCATGCCTTTATTGGATCAGAGAGAGTTAAGTGTGAAACGGGGAGACTTTCATCACGAATGACTTACAGCTGAAAGGCAACAATAGAGACCTAGCATAGTAGGAGACTTTGAAGTGATCGGTTCAAGAAGACAGAGCGGGAGGGAAACCCAAGGAGATACAGACATATAGGGGTGTGAGCGTTGTTAGAAGGTACATTGCTCTCAGAGGAGAGGAGACTAGCTCATTCCACCACCAGGGAACCACAGAGGGCAACAGCCTTACCTTGTTAGGAGGCATTGAAAAGCCAGACGGCGTTCCTTGGAGGAACAGGGTGGACGAGAAGGAGCATAACTTCATGTGATTGAGTTCAAGTACTTGGGTTCAGACCCAGAAGTCGCTCTGTCATCAAGCATTAGTAACTTCAATTTGACTCAGGCAGCCATAGGTAGCCAGGGGAGGTCGATGAGCAGCACTGGGTCTTGTGCTCTTTGACTTCAACGACCAGATGCCACAAACGAAGTATAGCATTCTTCTTAATGCATCAGTTTCAAATGTTGTCTTAACTGACTCAGCTGTATATGAATTTTGTATTAATAATTTATTTTTCTAGACACAAACACATTCACATCAATGTGAGAGTAATGTTGGAATCATTTTCGTTTGCGTGAACATGAAGCACTTCTTGTCACTATATGCATCAGTGCTAAAATGAATACAATGTGAACAGTCAGAGAAGGTAATGTAGAAGACCAGGGAACATCTCGGTTTATCTCTTTATCTTTGTCCCCTCTCTCTTCTTTTCTTCACAATCCAAAGGAGGCTGTGCCAGTGACACTGGCCCGAGCCAGCGATGACACCGGGCCAGAGGAAGTGCTGAAAGATTTTGCAATGAACCAGGGCTGGGAAAGTCTGACCCGTTAGACACTATCATAACTAACACACACACTTGTGTACAGGGAATCCTTCTGTGTAGACACACGCACATATCGCCCTGCATGGTCCTAGCACACGTAATCGAATCTCCCCGTCTGTGGTTGCTATAGGAAGGGAACACGATAGGGGATACTATACTTGCGAGCACGCAGCCGGGCTTTTTAAAAGCATGAATATGGATTGAGGCGACCACAGTGTTTGAACATGAATAACGCATGTATGCCAAAACCGCACCACAACCGGCCCTGCATGTGTACCTCCCACACCCCTGCCCCCCCAGCGAAAAAAAAGGGGAACCAAATATGAAAAAATAAATAAATAAATCCATCATTATGCATTGGTCACGGTCTCGTAGACCAAGGGCAGAAACAGAGCTTTCACTGTTCTATGTTGCGATGCGTACGTTTGAAAAATGGTCGCAAAAGCCGAGCATACTCATGCTAGTTATTCTTAAATTTGAAGTCGAGGTCCTCATTATTTTTAAGTTATATTCAGCCTCTGACTATTAGGATCAATGTAGAGTTCAACTACAGCTATGACATCATGGTGCCATGCTTTGAGTCATTGTGACTGTCCCCGGAGAAGCCTGTAGGAAAAGATCAAAATCCAATTTCCAGCGACAGAGCAAAGGGCATCAATGAGTGATGCATAGCGAACTTTAGTTCAGTATCTTCAGTGTTGCACTGTAAGATATTTTTAAAGTATCCCAAGCTGAATTAAAGAGAAAGAAAAAAGAATTGTTAAAAGTCTACTTCAAAGTCAAAGATATTGCACACATTAAAGTGTGGTTTTACTGAAGTAAGTGTGTGGCAGTACATACATCCAAGAGTGTGAGGCTAAACAAATCAGTACAAAATAATGATCTACGGGCAGTACGAATATATTCCATTCACAGGGACGTGAGGTCACTGTGACCTTGACCTTGAGTCCAAATTTGAAGAAATTCCATGAAGGCATTCCTGAGACGGGAATGGGACGGACGGACGGATAACCCGAAAACATAATGATTCAAGAAATCCAATGACTTAAATTATGTTTGCAGGGAAGATAAGGAGTTTGTGGATGTGAGTGGGATGTGTCTTCTTAAACCCTAAACTATATGATTAGATAATCTAATAAGAAAACTTCTACCGCTGAATTTACTTTCAAATGATCTCAGATTAACCTCATCTGATTATGCCATTAAAACAAAAGTAGAACTTGTACACAGCAAGGTTTTATAAAATCTTTCACAAATCTTCCAAAATTTTTCTACACTCATATTTCTCATCTTAAAATAAAATAAAAAAAATATTTTTTTGTTTATTTGGATCTCGACTGGTTCATTATATCAAAAGAAGTTGCTATTCTAGTGGGGGAGATGTGGCCTTAAAATTTAGTTCTAAAAAGTTTCAGGAAAAAGTTCAACCATGCAGGGACAGACTATGTCTTCTACAACTGGAATGTAATAACTTATTGGCCGACATATTCCATTCTACACTCCCGTCTTCCCCTTGTATACAGATCTGGAAGTTATAGCTTGGGAAACGGAAAATTCGAGTTGTACTTTGTAAATCGTAGCTAACGGTCCAGGTGTTACAGCATTTCAAACTGTGATTTGAGTTTTGAATTCCATTTGAACAACGTCACCAAAACAAAGTTGATTTTATAAATAAAATCATGCGACGATCAGTCATAACACATTATGGGGTCAGTAAACCCAAATTACAAGAAACATATTTTCTCCTCTCCTCCAGAGTTCTAGCCATATTATTTCTAGTGGGTCCTATTTGTCCAATTTTGCTGGCGCCACCAAAATACAACAGATGACTGTAATTTCATTTGCGCAGCTCGCAGCATTGAGAAAAAACACATTTGAAAAACAATTAAGCAACATCTGTGGCTGTGTGTATGTGTGTGTGTGTTGCTGAGTAATCCACAGACCCACACTGTTAACAGATTTGATTGGAATTACTGCCCTCGTGAAAAAAAAAGAGTCCTCGACAAGAGTTCCTGTCGACAGCATTTTGACAAGTGGATTTGTTCCTGGAGGATCACAATGTAAATCCTGTAACTGAATATCCGAATGAGGCACACTGTAGTGTTCTGCTGTTGCATGAGCACTGAGGTGTGTTTCAAGGGATTTTATGGGCCCCAGGCAAAACTGCACTTTGGGGGTCTACTTCGAACCAAACTGAGCCCCCTAATGCCTGATAGACATTGTAGTCTTCAAACCTGTAAAATTATGAAGCTTTTGTCAGAGAGTTGGCGGCATGAGGCCTCGTTAAGGGTCACGGTGTCGTTACAGTTCTCGCACAAAACCATTCTGAGGGGCGGCCTCCAACTTCAGGACGCTTGGCAATTGCGTGCTTTGCCAACCCTACTGCAATGCCCCTGACTATGATGCACACATGGAGCTTGAAGCAAAAATAATAATTTCACTCGCAATTTATAAAACTTAATTGATTAATTGAGTATCATACTGATTCTGCATCCTGATTCTAGTTTGACTAAACTCCCAGTCCAGCAGCTGCTCTTTACTTCCCATGGTTCAATTACTGCAGGTCACTTTTACAGCTCCAGAGAGAAAGCTGCCACCAGCATCAGCACAGGCCAAACAAACAGCTCATTCCAAACAGGCAGGTTTAGAAACATCCACTGCACTAGTCTGAATAAATTAATAATTTCTTACAGGAAAGTTCAAACTTGTTGGTGAAAACACTACTCCCGTAAAAAATGCTGATTCTCACTGATGTGGTAAAATAAATTGAATTACTAATATTTTTTGCAATCATGGTTATCCTATACCCAAAAAAAGATTGTACTCGTTCCACCATTATATTTATGTGGCAACTGAAGTTTTATTCAGAATCAGAATCAGTCTACTTGCATTTTAAAAAGTCCTGATGATAAAAAGACCTGTTCAGATGAGCTATTTGAGCTTTGGTGGACAGCAAAGACTAAATTGTGCCAGAATCGGAGAACGGCAAATCTAATTTAAGCTGCTTCATCCAGGTCATCCTCTTCACAGTTGATTGGCTGGATGAAGAATCACCCCTCAGTTCGGACCTTCATGCTTGGCATTTGGATTTGTGTCTCTGGAGAACTTCAGACGTTCTGCAAACACAACCGGAGCTTGTCGGTTTGTTTTATAATAAGCCAGTGGTAACTTATAGAGTCAGAAGCGCAGAAAGGAAACAAGCTTTGACTCTTCGCTCCACTCCCGCGTTTCTCCTGGGACGCAGCACTGTAAGTTATAGCCCCCTGGGATTGACGGGAAATAGGAAGCATGGAAAACCAATCAGATTGCAGTCAGTGTATACAGTGTGGCTAATGGAGTGAAACACCTGTCGGGTCCCGATGTAAAAAAATACTTGGCCTGTTTCTTCATTCAAGTAAGACTTCTGGCATTCATCTTACATTAACACATATAAGAACCAGCTCTGGAATGTTAAAGACATACTGTTCTGTATTAGACTCCTTTTAATGCTGGCAGTAAGCCATTTATAGGTGCTTAATTTTAAGATAAATGTTTACTGGGAGGAGGGTTTATAAGTTTATCTGTTAAGTCGTAAGTGTACTGCAGAGACAAAGAGAAGAAAATGAGAAACACACAGAGATAGAAAGAGGAAGCCGTTCTGTAAACTGTGAGTAACCAGCCATCAACACAACTGGAAACAGCACAAACAAAATAGCAAAGTGGAGCCAGAAGGGAAACTGATGCTAAAAAGCAACACAGAACAACTACACACTGAGATATCATGTCTTCCCTTTAGATACCGTAAAACCACGAACTCCCTGCAAAATGGCCTGACAGCCAAACAGCGTAGAAAAGATCAATTTGACATCAGACATGAAGTAAACAATGGTAAGCCCTGCTTAACAGCTCCAACAGGCTTATTAAGTGTGCTACAGCTGAGGAGCTATAGGTGGGAGTACAGCACAGTGTAGGGTGCACAGAAAGGTCACGTTGAAATTTGTCACACAGAAACACCTGGAGGTCACATCAACATAAAATATAGATTTGAACATATTCATACACACACCGATGGCACTGCATGTGACCTTTGGAGCACTTTTTCATTCAACTCAGCAAGGGGGAGGGCGGGAGGGGGGAGGGAGATCCAATTTGAGGACATGAGAGGAAACAAGGAAGTTGAGAGGGGACCTTTACGTGTGTGTAATTGGTCTATAGAGGAATTGCACCACAGGTGGCCACAGGCCCTGTCTAAATGGCTAACCTTATAAAAGTCATTAAAGGCTCAGAGGCATGCCATGCAAGTAGGCATGTATGTGTGTGTGTGTTCACCATATGTGACAATGATGGAGTGTGAGTAGCAGACACTTCACACACATTCTATGATACGTTTTACAAACGTCAAACCTAGAGGGGAAGTTACCTGATGTGGCCAACGAACCTTATATAATCAAAATATCTACACTTTAGTTTACCGATATATTTCTTGCAGAATTAAAACTTGACCCTCCAGTAAATTTCTCCTGCTTTACTGAAGCAGTATTAATTTGTTTTTTTGGGCCAAACAACTGACAACATAGCATAATTACCTCATTGGTCAATATCATGGTATAACAAGGGGGAATTAGAGCGCACATCCAGCAGACACACACTAACACGAGCATTCATTCAGAGGTGCATTACTGTCAACCTAACAAACGTCCACGGTAAGAATTGTATTAAAAAAAAAAAAGACTTCATAATTGCATTCACGTACCTTCTTCTGCAGGACATTGACCTTCCTCTCCTTGACGTCCAGCATGTCCTTCATGTCTCTGATCTCACCGGTCAGTGTGCTCTTTTCCTCGGTCAGGTCTTGCAGCTGCTTGGTCTTCTTCGTCAGCAACTGCTCCTTCTCCTCCAGACGCACCCGCAGAGCATCTACCTACAGAACCAGAAGGAAGACTGAGGAAGTTAAGCGCATGTAAGCAGATCAAATAGAGAGTTAGACCGACAGATGATTTCAGAAAAATGCTTAGACTAGTTGACAAGATTGACAGAAAGAGGAAAGCCAATTCCACAAACTCTTAGATATCAGTTTTCTTAATGTGCTTGGTTATTTCTATCTAGATCCAGGAATTAGGCTGAGGGGGGAAACTCAGAAAATGATCTTGCAATGTTCAAGAAAGACAGAAACAAAAAAATCTGGGCCCATGCCATGACCAACATTTGATGGGTTCTTCTCTGACCCATGATACAACCTTCCACCAAGTTTCATGGGAATCCATTCAGTTGTTTATGTGTAATCTGGCTTACAAACAGCAAAAAGATCCTTGGCAGAGGTAAAAATACAAAGAAGTACAGAAAAATGATCAGAAAAGCTTTCACCCTTTTCCCCCCAGTGTGTGTTATTGTTTAACACTGGAACTGACGTGTCCAACATATTCTCCTGACAGGTCTCAACACATTGACTTGTTGACACATGGAAGTAGTAAAAGTTCCTCTCTGGCCTAATGTACCATAATGTGAACCGCCGTGGACTGATGCAGTGAAAGTGTGTGTTTGAAAGGGAGAAGGAGCCTGGAGCACGTCCCATCATTTGTTACTGAGAGCGTTGTGTGATTGAGCCAGCGCTGCCACAGATCAGACCGCTCACACACTTTCACACTCGCACATTAAAACCTGGCCGTGTGCAGAGAGCTGAGTGATGTCTTAGCTCCCTCCAGAACCTCTTATTGGACACATTTCAGTGTTCTGCTGCACCGCCTATAGCCTCACACACACAGGCACACACACACACACGCACGTGCACTTTCAGCTAGTTGTCATGCACAGGCTATGTGCTCCTCTGTTGCTCTTCAGCACCTGATTACATTTCCAGCACTTTTAACCATGGAGCAATGCGTGAACTCATTCGAACCTAATTCTGAGGTGTGTGTTTCTTGTGAAGTTCAGGAGACACACTCAGATAAAGGGAAGCAGTGAGGGTGGCCTTGGTAATGGGTGTGTTAAAGTGTTACTTGGACACGGGGGTGACAGTGTGAGAGCACTTGAAGCGAAGGCTCTGCTCTGCCTTCCAGCTCATCCCTCAGCTACTTCACAGGGCTGTTAGAGGGATCCATGAAGAGAGAGAGTGTGTAGGAGCCACTTATGGAAAGTAACTAGGTACATTTACAAAGCTGCAGCACTTAAGTACTAATCTGAGGGACTTTATGGAAAATAGTGAGAGAAGCTATTATACGATTTACTCTCATACAGTTACCTTATTTGACAGCTATAGTAGTTTGCATATTGAGAGTGAAAACCCCATAACGAGAATATGAAATATGATGCACTGTTAAGCATAGCTAAAAGTATGCTATAAAAAATTATATAGCGCTGTAGACTGTAAATGGAGCGTAGGTGTGAATATGAGTGTGAATGAGTGTAATTTGTCTCTATGTATGTTGGCCCTGCGATGCTGAGGACCTTTCCAGGTTTTACCCCCGTCTCTCTCCCAATGTCTGAATGGGCCCCAGTTCCACCCGTGAACCTCAAATGATAAGCAATATAGACAATGGATGATTCTGACATAAAACCTATTCCACAAAATATTTTAACACTTTGGTAGGTAGACTAATTGTCTTTCTTTCGGATAATTGGAAGACAAGATGGACATAGGTGCGCGATTAGTTTACCATCAAGACTGGAGGCACAGGAAACAACCGTGCAGAGACATTCTTTCCGTAACTAAAAAATACATCATCCTTTTCCTGTGATACTCTATGTACATATCTACTTGGGGTTTTATAAAAAAAAAAAATATTATATTAATAATTTTTTATTATAGTTTATTCTCTTGAGGGTTACAAGGGGGGGAGCTGGAGCCGGCTGACATTGGGGCAAGAGCAGGGCTACAACCTAGACAGGTCGCCAGCGTGTATCGCAGGGCCAGCACACACAGATATTGTTGATATACATTTACACTCGCTTTCACACCTACAGAGAATTTTGAGTCTCCAATCAAACTAACGTCAATCTGCATGTTTCTGGCCTGAGGTAGGAAGCAGGATTATCTGGAGAAAACCCACGTGGACACAGGGAGAACACGGGCAGACACGTGGAAGACAGGTAAACTCCCCGTAGAAAGACCCAGTGCAAAACAAACACCCTTTTGCTCTGATGCATCAGTTCTAACGGCTGCACCACGATGCCACAGACCTGTTTAGATAGTATAATTTCTGATTTCATATTTAGCATTAAAAAAACAGCGGGGCATAAATAACTAAAGAAATGGCAAGACTTAAAGAAGGAGGGCTGTGTTGGATCACAGTTCCTACCTGCTTTTGTGTGTTTGTGTGTGTGTGTGTACAGTGAGAGTGCTCAGACACACAGAGGCTCCTCTCAAGTAGCGGCATTAGAAGCCGTCCAGGACTCCCAGGTGTAAGATGGTGAAGAATTTATCTCATATTGCTTCTCTGGCCGACAACCAGAGTCTGAACTGAGCCCTGTTCTGTCTTCACCACTCCAACACTGGCACACACACAAAACCCACACCAGTGACACCGCTAATCCCTCTGAACGAACATTACGTTAGTGCCCGCACATTGATTTGTGCCGATGCCCATGTGCTGCAGCAGAACTGTGTGTGCATGCGTGTTAGCCAGTGTGTGTGTGAGACATGAGAGAAAGAGCCCCCCCCCCCCCCCCGATCCTTTCTAACCCCACCTGGCAAGGAGCAATTTAGCAAGAATGTAGCAGAGAGGCCTAACAGGAAATCCCTGCTGTCTCACCTGCGCTGGCCCTCTAAGCTGTGATAGTACTGTACAGACGCCCTGCTAATACCCTCTTAAAGTGCTCATTGCTGCCAGGCACAGTGCACGGAGGGAGGAGACGGAGGACAGATGAGGAGCGAGGGATGAAAGGGCGGAGACGCGTGAGGGTGAAAGCTTGAGGAGAGATAAATGAAAGAGGGAGAAGACGGGTGGGTGGAGATGATGGAGACTGTCTTCGATGATTTGACTTGAGCCCATCAACACCTGCTGACACGCTGCTCCTCCACCGGCCTGAGCCGCCGCCGCCGCATCAGCAGGTCTGTCACAGGAAATCCAGTTTGGCTTTATCAGCTGGCACGCACGCTGAGATGATGGACAGCTAACAAGTCGTAGTGATTAACCTCTCTCTTCTCCTTCAATTTCCTCTCCAATTTTCCTCCCACCCACCTCTCCCCCCCCCACCTCTTCTCCATGTCCTCTTCCGACTGCACCTCTCTCTCTCTCTCACACGGCCACTTCTGCCCCTCCATCAACACCCCCGTCCCTCCAGCCGTGCTCCAAGCGCTCCGGGAGTTTTTCCTATTGGCGTTTAAAGGTGCGGGTCCCGCGGCGAGACAAAGTGAAATGTCGTTGCGAGGAATCCCTCAAGCCGGGTCGTCGCTGGGAGAGGCCCACATATGGCTTTGTAGGTTCGTGCATTGCTGTGTGGATTTGTGTTCCAGTAAATTGGAGATAACGTGCAACTCCTACAGTCTCCGGGACAACTGCGGTACTCGTTCTGACTTCACAATTGGACACTAGGGACTACAGTCTGTTTTATAATCCCTGCTTTTTATAAGTGCATGAGAGAAAAAAAGAAAGAGGAGGGTGAGGGGGAGACGAAGAGGGGCCCACTGCTGTCCAGTCGTCCAAAGGACTTTGGCGAATGCATTGAGGCATTCCCTTTAAATAGAAGAATTAAAAAAACATCACCCCGTCATTCCCAATAACCTCACTTCAGTTTTCCAGTCCCTCACTCAGCACCAGATCATTTAAAAAAATGACCTTGATATGTTTTCAAGATTCTGCGGTTGCAAAACTATTAATTATTGGCAATACATGGGATTTCATTAATCTATCGAGATTTACAGTCTCAAACTAATAACCAGCGAGGTGTGCGTACACACATGTATGTTTTTCCTCATGCACAGATTTAAGTAACTGCGATCAAATATGCAATCATGCACACAAATACATAACCTCTGTCATTCTCCTCGACTTCCTCTCTCATGCTCGCAGTCACAGCCAAATGTGTATTCTGGACACTGGTTTAGCAAAGTAAAACAGAGGCTTAAAGAAAACAGCTTCTCTGTTTGTCCTCACCTCCCTTTTTCCTGCCTCACATTTCATCATAAAAGTTTTTCTGGCAGGCAAATCTGCAAAGGTATCGAGCCCAGCGTCAGCTGTGGTCGGCAATAAACAACACACGGATTATATGAGTCGACCACAGTCAAAACTGCAGAACCAGAGAAGATGGGGAGACCACAGAAAGGGCCTGGGAATGCACCAACACTTGCACACGAACGGTTGCACTCTCACTTACCCACCTGGGAGTCCGACGTTGCGAGTAGAGTCCCATTCTAACTGTTCTAACCTTCACCCATGGAAACACACCCAAGGAAACACACACAGACGCACACACACTCGTGAGCTGTACAATGTTTTGCCTCCCTGTTCAAAGTTAAAGTTTGAATGACACTTGAGCTGACAACACCACCATTGCAGTTCTTAAATCCCTGGAGTGGAGTGGATCTGCCATCTGAACTCGGACACACTCCATCAGCTGCATCGGTTCAGGCTGCTGTGGTGCACTACACACACAGCTGTGTGAGCGATTCACTTCTCTGGCTGTATAACGTCCAGCCAGCCTGTGTAAATACAGCAGAGGGCAGCCATTAGATTTAACCTATTTAAAGATCGGGGCTGTATAATTAATCATCTAAATTTATGACTTAATATTGAACTAATTTGTGTTTGTCTAGCCATCAATGCGGCCAAGTCTGGACTGTATCACTGAAAGAAGGAAGGCTATTTCATTTCAGGACGATGCTAGACCACCAGAGAGTTTCCCACAGCAGCTTTAATGAATCCAATATCTCTTTTAGGCAAAGTGCATGCATCAAGGAGAAGCCAACACATTCTGATATGATGGAGAAGGATATAATAATATAATGAAAGAAAAATAGCCAATCCAGCCAAAAAAAGGGAATTTATACAGTATCACTGCACAGCCTTACACAGATGTGTATTAACACCTGACCGGGGGTACCTTTTGCTCACACAGCTGTGGGAGGGAGTGGTGTTAAATGATCCATAGTTTCCTGATGAGGCAACAGGAACCTCTACTAGACGTCAATGTTCATAGTTACAAGGTTCAAAATCCTGAAGAAGGTTTATTTTTCACATGAATACATTTGTGTGTGCGTGTGCCCACAGGTGCAGGTGGAAGTTGTAGTGTCAAATGCAAGAATGGCAGACTTCAGAGAGCAAGTTTAGGTTTAGGTTCCTGGAGTCCCTGTGCTGATTCTCACGATTAACACACACACACACACACACACAACCAGACACACACACACAACCAGACACACCCACACACACACCCATACTGTATAAACAAGCACATGCATGCACACAGAGGATTTCCTTTCCACCTGAGCCGGCCACGCCAGACATGACGACACTAGGGCTGATCGCTGCGGAAATAAGGGGCGACCCCTGTCCTGGGGCGAGGGCTGGGTGTCATTTGAGGTGTGCCATCAAAGCCTGGGATGAGGCAGCAGTCAGAGCTCTGATTAGGAATCGTATAATGGACGGATCACCTCAGGGCCGGCCCGGGATAATAAGCGGATGTAAACTGCCTCACAGCGGGGGCTGCGGGGCGGAGAACGGGGCACATTCTCATCGTGCGCCGCAACATCTGTTGATAGAACCATGGCAACACAGCTGTCTGCCCACAGGCTATAGAGAGAACATGGGAAAGCACAGTGAAAAAAACTGAAAACAGACAAGGGCACATACTCACGCACAGAGCTCCCAGGGTCCTCCGACAAAAGGATCTTTGTCAATGGAATGAATGAACGTTTTCTGCTAAAGCATAAATGTCGATCATGCCATGCTTTGGGTATTGTGGCAGTGGATGGATATACGACACAGAAAATGGAGGGGTCTCACTCCGGGTACCATCGCACTGTACGCAGCTGCCTCAATCCCTCTATCGCCCTCCATCCATCATCATTACGTCCTCCAGCAGAGACACACACACACACACACACACACACACCAGCACATACACCCACACATACATATAAAGGAAGAGACGCTGCAGGCGTTCCCCCTCATTAACACTTGCTCCTTCTTTGATTATTTTTCCTGATCATTTCCAGCTCCACACGCCAGTTGCTACATCCTGGTTCCAGCGGATCCATTTCCTGTCAGACCGCAGTGAACAGTCACTCTGGCGAACACGTGGGGAAGGATACAGTCTGTAGCAGGATCTTGACCAACAACTTGATAAAAAACACTCACTTAAGAGACATTGAGTGGATGAAGAGTGTTTGAAAAGGGTCAAGGCTCCAGAATAAACCTTTAAATTGTTGTGGGTGATGTTTAATCAAACAATTGCATTCATCATATGTAATGAATGTATAATTAAGGACTCCTCAGGTCCCAGCATGGTATATCTAACTATCTAGAGGAGAGGAGAGGAGAGGAGAGGAGAGGAGAGGGGAGTCCTGTATTTCTACTTTTCCCTTGTTCAATCATTATTCAGAAATAGATTTTTGATTGAATTTGTGGGAGAGAAACCTCTTCTGGTAGATTTTTCAAAATTGTATTGTGTATGTTTGCCTGTGCATGTGTCTATATGTGTACAGAATTAGAGGTTAAGTGGTCCAAGTAAAGCAGAGTGACCCCGAAGAAGACGAGGTCAGGAGAAAAACAAAGAAGCGTATTGTTCCTGGCTGTCTCCATCAACTCACTGCCCTGGTTAACCAGCCGCTGACTGACAGCCGGCCAAACAAAGCCTTCATTACTCTGTGTTTTTGTTTTGTTTCAAAATGTAGAAATAATAAAGACCTCCATGTGGGATAAATCTTCACATTTACCTTCACTGTCCTCTGTAGGACCAACACTGTATCATAGCAATTAATAAACATTAGTGGGGAGTAGTGTAACTGTATCTCAATCCACCTGTGTATAATCAGATTTGTATTTGGAGTGCACCCATATTCTGACATTTACGGTAAATGTATTCGAATGACCTGACGCGATGGCGAGTTTATTCTGTTATTTTTCTCACTTTCCAAAAACAGGTATTATATACATCCTGAGATTATAATCAAATGAATCTTAGCCATATGTATGTACTGTTATTCTGAAAGCTGGACATGTATCCTCACTGTAAGTTTGCCAAGTGTGACGCAGTTGGATAAGCTGTGGTACAATTAACATGTCACAGCCTCGCTTCGGGTCAGATCTACTCACTGTAACATTTTGTCCAAATGTCAACATTTAAAAATCATTATCGATTACAAAACAGATTTCTAAAGAAAAAATTTAATGGAAACTTACAAATCTCATTATCCACAAATTGATTCTGAAAACACATTTGCAGATTCATGTACACATTCACAAATCTGATTATGCACACATGGATTGAGATACAGTTACACAACCCTCCGCTCCCATTTGTAAATAGTTCTGCTTCAATAATGGCCCCATAGTCCTCAAACTTAACGCATGAGTTGTGCCGAAGCATGTGGTATGCGTACACTAATGTGCGTTTTATGTGCATATGGACAAGTAACGTTGTGCACACACTTGTGTTTGTCGGGCCGGTTCAGTCGCGCACATATTTACCTTGTTCCCTGCGTAAACCATTAAATATCTCATCCCCCCTCTGACCCCTATAACTCCACTTTATGGCTTTTCCACATGGCCTCTGAAGAACTCGCGGGGGCTTTATTTTGGACCGCGCCATGTTTGTTCTGGGGGGCTCTGACGCTTTGCTACTCACACTGCATCCCAAACCACAGCACCCCAGGAACCTGGGAGCAAGCTGCTGGGTCTGAGAATTGGTGACCGTGGTCAGCGCAGTTCAGATGAGGTCATATTAAAAATGGTCTGCAGTGGTCGGGGACTCGTCGCAACAGGTCCAGGGTTTCAATGTGAGGTTGACAATTAGTGGTCAGCTCAAAACGGGAACTGTTTCCCATTTACATAAGCCAACAAACTCACTGTCCTCCTCCGTGAGTTCATCAAGTTCTCACCTATGTTATTCACCCTCGATTGTGGCGCTATCGACAGATGGCGGCTGAGAGTTTGACGGAGGAAAAGGGGAGGTAGGTGACAAAATGTGGGGAGAGATGACAGATGGAGGACGGTTGTATGAAAGAAGAGAAAATATGGACAAAGGGAGCCAAAGGGAATGAGGCAGAAAGAAAGACACAGAGAGAGGGAACACAGCAGGAGGAGAGTCCAGGGTGGAGCGCAACCAGGCTGAGACCACATCTCTTCTCCGCCTCACTACCTATACCGACCATCAATCAGCACGGAGAACAAGGAAAGATCAACAAAAACAGTCCAGCAGGGACCACAACACACTGTACCATCACATCACTCACTGACACAAGCCCACAGCCTCCTACATACATCAAGAAACTCTATTCTCTCGCTTCTCACTTCCTCCTGTTGCTCCATCTATCCTTGATTCTTTCCCTCTCCCACTCAAGAATCGTTTTTTTTTTTTTTATATATATATCTTTTTCCTCTTGTTTTCCCCCCCATCCATCACTGTCGCTATGGTTGATGTTAACAAGTCACTTTTGAGTAATTTATATCTTCTCCGAGTCATTACACCTCAACCTCAGAATCAAAACTCAGCGGAGGTCCCCTGGCAGACGCACAGCCGACGCCGGCGATGAAAGAGAACGCAAGATATTTGAGGTCACATCTGAGAAAGTTAAATTGAATAACCACAGAATGTGTTCTCTGCAAACACGGACATGTTGCCGCATTGCAAAATGTGCATTGACGGCGTGCTGCTTCTGACACGTCTCAGAGCATTCGGTGAGGAACAAAACATCATGGCCGTGTTATGTTCCTGAGGCTCTGACTGAAACAGCTTCCGCCTATTTCATGTCTGGGTTTCCCCCATGTGGGTAAGTGGCCACCTGCAAAGTCTATGGACCTTCACAAAATGTAAACCTCAACTAATGACTCGCAAAAGACATTAAATACAACATGATTTGTTTCATCCAAAAACTGAGGGTAATAACTCAAATCATGTGACTCTCAAGGACTTTGAGTGCCAACTGAATAACACAGCAGAGAAAATGATAAAAAACACAAAGGCTGGCGCTCACTAGGGGATTTCTAACTCTTAACCGATAAAAGAAAAAATGGGAGACTACAGACATTATGACAAATTTAATGGATTTCGTAATATAATACATTGAATCAATAAGTAGTATTTTGATTCTTTTATAAACCCCTGAAACTGTCCCCCACTCCGAACAAGCCCGATCATCATAGAGTGTGCACCAGCCCAAAGACATATTCATGCAAAAGAATTGGTTCTATTGGCATTGGAACCAGAATTGGAATCTGCAGTAAAAGCCTTCTATTTTCTTTTTTATGATAGAAAAAAAACTGCAATCCGAGTCAAACCAAAATTTTACTTGGATCCCATTTTGTGACTTTCTTTTTTTAATATAACATTTGAGATGGAGGAAGGATCTTTCTCAGCCTGTGAAGGGGGACAGGCCAGACAAAGTTTAGCAAATTCCAAATCCAATACAATTGAAGTAAAGGGCGACCACAGCTTAGAGTCAAATTTAAGTGCCGTGTTTTTTAACCCTTGGATGACTCCACAGGAGCAGAATGGAGGCACATTATGTTTTTTCAGTTGTTTTTTACGTTTGAAGGATCGGTCGGCAGTTACTTCAACTGCATTGGATTTGCCTGCAACGCTGTTTACCCCTGAAACTCCAAAAGTGTTTTGTGGACTCAAACACTTCACCTACCCCTCCACCGGCATAGTGGTGAGTAAATAATCAGTGAATTTCTATTTAATATTAATTCCAGTCAAATTGTGCAAATAATTGTTGTATAATTTAAATATTTGCAAATGTTATCTAGTAATATTACTGTATGTCCTTTATTTCTTGTCTTTCACACTGTGAGGTTATGATGATGAGAATGCCTTCAACATTTTTAGTCAGAAAATAACATTTTCATTAATGTCCTTCTTTCTTTAATAATATAATTTATACTACTATTAATTTCTCTTTCATTGTTTTGTCATGGTTGTACAGTACTTTGATCTTACTCACACCACTCATGTTGTGTTTTGCCCCTAAATCTAACTCGATGTGCAACTGAAACATGGAATTAGATTTATGGGCAAAACATAACAAACAAATTCTGATTTTGCCCTCTTTAGTCAAACCTCCTTATTTTCCTAATTCTGTTCTCAAAGAAAACTAAACACAGTCTGAGCACCTGCGAGCCCTTGAGTTGGGGCTTGTTTCTTGAGCGCTGGCTGGTTAAAAATGCAGGAAGGTCTCTGATAGGTTACCTGATCTGCTGGATCATAGTTACAGCCCCGCATTGTCCTGATCGAGGCAGGAAAGACACACACACCTACTGTATTAAACAGGTTCGGTTTCCACAGACGTGCAACACACACACACACACACACACACACATTATTTTCCACATTTTCCAGCTATGTGGAGACAGATTCAATCACGCCCATTTAGAAGCTGTCCTTTACTTTGACTGACAAATAAGTACACCTCCACTTTCTCATTCCCTCGCTCACAGGCCCTGCTCTGTTCGGCAGCCAGTCCACGCTCAGTCCCGTCCTGATGTGAATTGCTTTTAGAGACAAGTGTCTGGGAGATGAAGCTGCTCCTCAGGACCGGGACACACCGGCCTGTCTCCGGGGAAGAGGACTATTGTACCAATGTCATTCATGATGAAAACTACCAAACACACACACAGGGAGGAGGGAGTATGATGGGCCAATAGTCATGAGTTGGACAAAAAAGCATCAAACATGTTGCTCTTGAGGAATTTTAAATGAGAGGAGAGAAAACTGAATCAAACTGCAGAGGGGGAGATGAAGTAATAATGATTGGATGGAAGGAATGAGGTGAAAAGAGAGATCCTTTGCTCCCTGACTGACAGAGAGCAGAGGAATGCAGAAGCATGGCCGGCCTCGTGCTCACTCAGTATCTCTACCCATCCTCTGCTCTGCCCACTTATTCCAGGAAACCTTAGCCGTTCCCAAGTGGGGAGAAAAGGTCAATTGCAGGAAAAAACTACAGATTGGGGATGAGAGTTTAGTAATCAGCAAAGTCAGCATGTGTGTGACTGTGTGTGTGTGTGTGTGTGTGTGTGTGTGTGTGTGTGTGTGTGTGTGTGTGTGTGTGTGTGACTGTATGAGTGGATAGCTGTAGCCTAGGAGAAGTGACGACAGGGCAGGTCACAGAACACACTGAGTCAGGAGCAATGCTGTAATGTCAAACAGTATCTTGTCATGCACCCATATGACAGATAACACACACAGGGATCATTTTCATTTTCATTTTCATTTTCATTTGGCAGAGAAATATCTCAATAACCGAACCATCAACTTAGCTGTCGGTGAAGGTGGACAATGATATCTCTCCCTGACATGTTTCACCAGGTCGGTTCCTTTTAAAGAATGGTCCAACATGATGAAACGTCTCATAACCTGTTAATAAGATGCACATTTCTCCATTTAAATACAAAAAAACACTGAAAAGATTGACCTTACTGGCTCAAACCCACGGCCCCATTGAACAACTGACCAGTATCGGAAAGGTTTTGTATTAAATGTTTATATTAAACCTGGAAAAAGTAATGAAGGGGAGTAGTACACATAGTGGGCGGCTCCATTTCAGCAACATCTCCACTTCCTCCAACAACCCAGGAATGAATCCAAAATACACAAACTGTGTCTGTGCAGCAGTGATCAGGTTCCCACAGACACACACAGCTCAGCCTCAGTCTCAGCAGGCAAGCGTCATGTTACATTCTGTTTTTATATCATCTAATAACTAATTAAAACCAAACCTAACAGAATAAAATTATTATTGGATTTTTACTTTGACTTTTTAGTCCGGTCCATGTCCCGTCCAATAACAGGGAGGAGGATGGATTTATGACCTATACTAAAGCCAGCCACCAGGGGGCCATCGAGGTGCTTTGGCTTCAATTATTGGGAACTGTCATGTCATCCATCTTTATATACGTCGACTGTACCCAGTAACTCTGGTCCCTCGAATATTCACAACTAATTACCAAAACCGACATAACAAGCACAACATGACATGAGTCAAAATAATCTGAGAAACAAAAATATAGAGATCCATTACATACTAGAGAGCAGGTTCTACATTTTTGTTTTGAAATAATTGTTTTATTATATTTTAAATTTTATTATTAAAGATTATGTGGCCACTCTGGAATTAAATTAATTGAACTCTGTGGTACAGACGGAGAACTTTAAGCCCTTGAGGCCCCGAATTACCAGAACTTATCAAAAGTGCGAACAAAGGAGACGTCATAGTGACCCACCGCCTGCAGAACCCTTTTATCTCCCTCTCTCTCTCTCTCAGGGGGTTATCGGAGGGTAAATCATAAACTGATGAGGTAACACGTGTCCTGATCTTGCCATAAAGTTACACGTACAACAAAAGCACCAACACATTATTCACACATGATTTCAGTTGGACACACAAGCACAAACAAGCACACACATAAAAAACACCACCCACTGAAAAGCAATTCTTTTAAGTATGATGTATTCAGCGAACTGCGAGGACCAAAATTCCTTGCACATGTAAGGACAATTAGGCCTAATTTTGGCCCAAATTGCTTCCTGTAATGATGAGTGGACATAGTTAGCGGGCCGCTCTCAAACTGCCGAACACAAAGAGATCTAAAGTATCAGTTCCAGGTCTAGAGTGTGATGGAGAAAAATGCTAAATGATCTCCATTGCCCCCCCGCCACCTCACACACACACACACACACACAGATGCACACCTCCAAATCCCAGCATGCAACGCACGTCCATTCCTAACAGCAGTGATAAAATCGTAAGAGTCATGGAGTCGAAAAAACATATTCAAAGATGAAGATGAAAAGCTGCCAGCTTTCTCCAGCCTTCTGACCGACTGACCCGCCCACACGTGGAAGCCCCCTGGTGGGCTCACAGAGCCACACACGTAGGATCCTGTACGACTGCACAGTTTCTCCTTAAGTTTCTGATGTTGTGTATCTGAGGATGAATGCAATGCTCTGGAGGTCCTTGCATGAGTGTTGTTGCAACGACTCCTTATCCTCTCACATATCTCAAGTATCTGTGCATGGGACCTGTTCATCGAGGCTACTTTTCCAGGAACGGTGCACATGATAAACATCACTGTTGATGTGCCAGCATTAATCTAGCAGCAAATGTTCTCTGCTGACCCCAGACTACAACCTGAAGGGCACTCAGAGAGCACATACCTCTGCCAGGGCGAATGCCCTATGGTGCCATCTTTAATCCTGGATCTGCCCATTTATCCAGATCCGCCCGGGATTGTAAATACATACTACTATCCAATACATTTTATAATCAAAATAATGGCATAGAAAGTGATTAAGACCCATAACATAGTACGGCCCTTGATGGCCTGATTGCAGCCATCGACAGACATTTTCAGGTAGTCACATCCATCTGAGGGTGTTTGTATCTTCACGAATGTTGGAGTGGGTCTGTGCATCAGGGGGAGTTTATTTGTGAGTATTATCTGTGTGTTACTGGTGTGTGTGTGTGTGTGTGTGTGTGTGTGTGTGTGTGTGTTGTTGTGTGTGTGCACACTGACCTCTGTCTGCAGAGTGCTGGCACGTTGCTCCTTGGCGCTGAGTGATTCCTTGAGCACCTCGATGTGTTGCTTGCAGTCCGAGTTCTGATTGGTCAGTGTCTCTAGTTTGGTCTGCAGGGTCTGCATCTCTGTCTCCTTCCTGTTCAGCTCCTGCTTCTGCTGCTCTATCTGCCAATCACAGCCACACACAAACACACATGAACACATTTGTGTGTGTGTCCTCTTCCAGTGAACTGATACCTGAAGGTAACAGAAAACTTTCCAAAGAGAGAAGAAATATGTCTTTTCCCTTTCAGGCAAACACAACCAACACACAAACATGCAAGTGTTAAAAAAAGCACACATTGCTTTGAATACAACAAGAGGGTTTAAATGTACTATTTCAAAAAGAAGTGGCTGAAATGAATAGATTAATAGTTATCTCATTTTCTATCTTTTGTTATTTAAAAAAAAGGAAATCTCAATATTTTCGAAGCTGTGAAACATTTAGTTAAAACTTCACTTGTATCATTCATTCAGACATGAGATTATGAATTGAGGTCAAACATTGAATTATCACCCAGCCCTATCAGTCCTCACTCAGGGGAGTCCCAGGAATACTGTCTGTTCTCTGGACACACCAAGCTAAACAGCCAAAGGGTAAAACATACATGCAGGCAGATAAAGTTATGGAGAGCAATATTACACTCGCAAAGCTGAGAGATCAGATTGTTTTCAGAAAGGTCACACAGGACAGGACAGAGAACCACAAAGGAAATCAAATGCACTAACAGAGGGAGGTTTTTCTGTGTGCTGAGGCTGGCTTTGTGCGGAAGATTGGCATCTGTCTACCGCTGCCAAAAATGCACAAAGCTGATGCGAGGAGAGATTTCTCTAATTGTGTGTGAGCAGAGTTCACCTCATAACAAGGGAATTCTGCTTGGACCAGAGCTTGGCCGAGCGAACCCCTCAGTCAAAGACTGAGAAAAGAACCCAAGAGAGCAGGGAGAAAAATGGATACAACAATAGGAGACGCAGGGGCCAAAAGATGAAGTGGAGTCACATGGGAACTAGGAGACACGTGATCCTTGAGCCGAGACTGGTGAGAGGATGGAAAGACAGTGAGGGAATGAAGCGGGCAAATGGAGAGGGCAAAAAGATGTGGAAAGAAGGAGGAGGGAATTCCAAGGATATCAGGCAAAATTGAATCAATAATGAGAGACTAATGAGAGGGGTACTTCTGCTTGTTCTGTGATCCAAGGCTGTTGGGAAGGGAGGAGGAAGCTGGGAGCTGGTCTGAAGGAAGACACACATGGGGACAAGGCCTGCTCCTAGAGAGACAAAGACAAGAAGACAGCAAGCCACTAAACTACAGCACACAGCCAGCAAGCGATACCTGCTCACCCCAAATACCCGAGGCTTTCACACACATAAAGAAATGAGTATCTGCATAAGTAAAGTCACCAGCTCGACTCAGAGGCCACTTTATGTGCTCGAGTGGTTCAAAGCCAACAGAGGAAACCAGAGAGGACAGCGACTCCTGTCCTCTCTGGTTTCCCTCTTATCACAGTCTCACCTCAACACCGGTCTCCAGCACCGCTGAAAGACCAGGACCCTAAACGCTTCAAGGATATAGAATGAATCTGTCTTGTCTTCTCTGTGTTTCTGTGCGACTGTACGCAGAAAGACAAGAAACGGGCGAGTGAGCCGGGGGCCATCACCGCGATGCGTTATCGTCTCGGGGGCGGCGCAGGTGAGGAGAGAGCTCTGTCCTCTGTACGTTGTAAGCTCACATTCATCTCTCAGAGCCCCATTCATAAAAAAACTTCTCTTTTATGATGGCATCAGGAAGTCCCCCCCCCCTCCCCAACCGATGCAATGACAAACGGGTCCTACAAAGAGCGCCATTAATGAGACATTTTCACATGGAGAGATTCTGCCATCATGGACACACAGCTAGAAACTCTGTGTAACCTGAAACCACCTTTTTTTTACAACATAGTTTCTGTGGATCCATATACATAGTTTAATTCGTATGTGTGTCGTAGTATGTCCCAAATGAATAAAAACACTACAGAGCCTGGGACAGAGGAAATAGTAGTCAGGCATTTTTAAAGCTCTTTCTGCCAGCTAATGGTAGAGGAGTAAAAAGAGACGCTGCACTGAAAGCTGATAGCGTTCCCTCCGAACGGTCGGCCATCACAGAGAGAAGCACAATGCTTGGTCATCAAACAGGTAAAGTATGTAACGAATAGAAGAACTGAGGAAATACTTTTATAGGCAAGTTTTTGGTATTCAAGGTCCAGCGTGTACGATTTTGGTGAAAGAGATCTATTGGCAGAAATTGAATAATAGTTTTTCCTCTAAATTGTACGAATTGTTGTTTTTTCTTTTCCCCAGAATGGTCCCTTTATATTTACATTGGGAGCTGGTCCTCTCTATGGAGGCGGCCATGTTTGTTACAGTCGTCCAAACAGGAAAAACACACTTTAAGCTTTTTTTTCTCTTTCATGTTAGGAAGGGGAGGGTGACTGGTATTCAGCTGCAACATGCAACCTCACCACTAGATGTCACTAAATTCTAAACACTGAACCTTTAATGCAACAAAGGAGTCCCAGTGCCTTGATGAAGCAAAAAACACAACACACTGCAACATAAAGTCTGGCATTAAGATGTATCCCCTTTCATCTCCACTATCATGCAATAAAGCCATGCAATATGCACGCAACAGGTTCTCGTGCAGTTGTCATTAAGGTATTTAGACAAACATGCATCATTGAGGTCATGCAACACGGCGGCGTCTCAGGTGACGAGCAGAGACATTCTACCTTGGTCTTCATGAATTTCGAATGGCTCTTGTAGACCTCCACGTGCTTGACCTCATCCTGCCTGTCGTCAGGGTGCAGCAGGCCGCTGGTCTTCATCATCTGGACCTCATCCTCTAAGTCTCTGATGTTCCTCTCCAGGGAAGAGATTTTGGTGTCCTGCACCAGCGACAGTAGGCAGGCAGAGAATCAGGAAAGAGCTGACCATAGATGTAAGCTTTTAGGCTCACCTGTTAATGCTCTGTCATGTTGATCTATCAATTCCTCTTTCTAAAATGTCATGCACAAGAGGAGGGAAAGATGAGGCCAACAACCCTTTGTTGAGAAGAGAAAATATTGGCCCGGTCAAGTCGACACACAAATTTCCATTGGATGGATTATATACGAATTAGTTGAGAAGAAATTAAAGTATGATTATAACAGCCAGCTTCTTTACTGAGGCATTAAAACAAACCCTGTCTATACCTGAATGGATGCCAACACTAACTAAATGAGCTGCATCAAAACTAAATATAACTACTAACTATGGAGAATAATGAGCTGACACACTAACCTCTGAGTCACTTTGAAAAGCATTTGGCATTTGGAAATATAAAAACAGCAAACTTAACTCAATGCATCCTGTAAATAGATGAGAACCTATTAATGTATTGTCCTACATCTGACTAGAATGTTTTAATTGGGGGAAATATCTAGGAAAGAGTTTGTGTGCAGCCAAGCTGTTTTCCGATGCAGTATCTATGAGGGAATGGAAGGGTCTGTCACGGACAGGTCCTGAGGTTGTTTAGCTGCATGGGATCAGACATACGTTAAATGCTAAACCTTGGAAGAGAAGAGGAAGGTAATTGAATAAATGGAAACAGCCTGCATGATGCCATCAGCACAAACCACAGGCAGCATGTAAGCATCTGACCTCTATTACATCCCCTGACATCAGCCCTGCTGAGCACACAGGTTGTTACCATCCTTAACACACATAGAGCAGGCGAGCAGGAATCTATTCAACATGAGCTGAATGCAAGGACATTGAATTTCAAAGTTTACCCAGAAGAAATTCAAATGTCAAGGTGGGGCATTCAGGCATGCAGGGGAATCGCTCCACCTTGAGCAAAGAACACACATGCACGCAGGAGACACACATGACCACACGCACTACGCTGCTCGATCACTTCCATGGCTTAAGGATAACTTCTGTATCATAAGCCAAGTCCTATGTTTAATAACTGATCGCTATCTCTTTCTGCTGCAAAGCGTGGAAAAAGAAAACATCACCCAGAGGAAGAGAAACAAGGCAAATCCAATGAAAATACAGAAGAATACAATAGGAATACATGTAATGAAGGCTGCGGCTCAAAACCACTGAAACATAAACTCCTGTACACGTTGGTGCTGCACTCCAACCAAGAAGGAATTTATAATGGGCACAGAGGGAAGCACAAGCGCTGTATACTCGCAGCCCATGCTGAGTTTACAGACGAATCGAGAGGTGAGAACTCATTACTGTACCTGCCAGATAACGTCAGGATCAAAACAGAAAGGGTGGTTGGTGTTCTGCAATTACAAAGCGCAAAATATACACAACTTAAGAGGCAGCAGCAACACAAACTTGGAGAAACAGTGACAGGAGAACAAGTCATCGTCCACATCACCCAGGAAAGTCAGCGCACATCTCCCACGTGCGATTCCTCCGACAATCTCCGTCTTGCATTTTCTAATGAATACAGTCAGATTGAAGTTTGCCTCTTTCATGCACTCACAACACTGTGGGCATCTCTGGCAAGCACATGTGCACTCTGTTAATGGGCAGACAAATAACAAAGTATGTGTGAAAAATAACTGTGGTCTCGCTGTAAAGGAGCCACATTTAGAACAAGCACTAAGCATGTGTGCGCGGGGGTGTGCACACAGACACATGTGGAGTCAAACTGCATTTTTCACAGCTTTAACGACTTCAAAGGGCTGAGATGAGAGTGAAAGCTTCCATATGTGACATTTGAAACAAATTGAATAAGTGCTCAACCCGGCATGGGCCAATAATGGACTTAACTTGGGCACGGCCGCCAATGCAGACACCAGGCAACAATAAGGCAGTGTTCCTCCAATTATTCCTACATGTATGCTTTTGTCTAAGCATTGTTGGTATGAAGCTGATATCAAACTACATCAGAAAACTGAGGGAACAATCTTCACTTTCCCCTGAATCCAGGTCACAACAAGTTATTATTACAATCCACCAATCACAGCTTAGACTCGCTGATTGGATAATGTTTTTGTGGATAAACTGGCTGAAGTTATATAAAACCTGACATATATGACAGCTGAGATCTGATCTGTTGCAGTAACACACACTCATCACACAGCAGGTTATTACTTCAATTGCTGCCTGCTCCTCTTTCAATCGCTGGAAGTCCTACCTTCATATCAATGACAGTCTGCAGAGCCCTGGTCTTGGCCGGATCGGCCTGGAGCTGGTTCCGACGATGGAGCTCCTGGGGGGGGACCCGGTAAAAATAAGCCTGTCGGCCCATCATCTTTAGTCCTCACTATCACCCACAGCGTCAGAGACACAACACTGAGCAGTCCCACTCGTCACGGTTTCTGTTTGTCCCTGTTTATTTGGTTACATTTGTCTTTTGTCCTTTGTTAAATATTGTTACGATATCCCAAACTGCCCAGCCTTAAAACCAACTTTTCCTATGATCTGATCTTTAAGCTGGTTTTCTGGTTTGGTTTGCTCTCCTGAAGAATTCTGCTGGTATCTCTTTCCCTGCCCCGCTCTCTTCCTTCTGTCTTTTCCGTCTCTATTCGTTAACAGGTAGAAAATTGCACTCAGCTACAGGTCATATGAATCCATCACTCTTTTGCTCTGATTCTTTCTATTTCTTATCGCTCACTTGTTTTCCCTGTCTCTCTCACGGACGTCTCTGGCTCGCTGAAGCTCTCGCTTAGCAACACTTACTGCCAGCACATGCGCTCACCTTCTTCTATCAATAATTAATGGTAGAGCTCTGACCTACCACAAAAATCTACACAACAGCGCACACACACATTTGTGTTAGTGGGCATGCAGAAAAACACACATTGGTACTTGTTCAAAAGGATCATTTGTTTGTGTTGTTGATGTTAAGTCCATTTGAGAGAGGAAAAAACATTGTAATCTAATGATTCATTTCTCAGTATTTAACAACTGGACTGACTGTTGCCTGCGTGTGTTCTGCTGTTGCACCATCTCGTGTCTGATCATGTATACATGAGATAGACCAAATATTAGAATTTTAATATCGAATACGAAGCTACCGATGCAGCTAAATCAACAACTTTCTATACCATAGAACAGAGGTCTTCAACAGGGGGTCCGCGACCCCTAGGGGGTCCGCAGAGGGGTTGCGAAATGTTTGGTTGATTAAACAATTTTTGATATATTTTCTAACAAATTTTTTCCCCACAAATTTAAATGTCTTTAAAACACACATTAAGAAGCCTCCAACATATTGTGAGGCTGATTTAAACCTCTGTCAGACAACCTCCATCCGTCCAAGGTTAGATAAGTTCTATGCTACCCATCAGGGTCCGACATTTCACTAATGTGGGAGTATGTGTGGCATCCACAGATGGCTTGAGGATCACTATCTCTTCTACATGTATGTTTAAAATAAAAACATGAATCTGTGAATTACTTTAATAGCTTAGTGTTGTATGCAAGAGGTTTGTTTATGAATGGCAGTGGCATGGCCACCCTGTACCCTTGCACATAAAAACATGAATATATGAACCCGTGTAATATTTGAATAGCTTAGTATTTAATGCACAATAACAGGGTTGCTATGTTTATATATGGCACTAGGCCCAGTTTAATATATAACACAATTTTATACAATATATACAGTAGGGGGTCCCTGCTCCATCTCTCCACCAGTTTGGGGGTCCTTGGCCTGAACAACGTTGAAGACCCCTGCCTTAGACATTTCTCTGCTTCTTCCCACTCACATAAAAGCTAATCCTAATTGTCCAGGATACGGGTCCAGCCATTTTGCCCATCTGACATAATTTGGGGTCAGAATCTTTGCAGTAGTGATCGTGAAGTGGAGCCACGGTATCGACCAATCGAGAGCCATTTGCAGTTGTAAATCGTGACATTCCACTTGGACATATAAGAACTGGCGTTGACATGATACCCAATTAGATTAATATATTCAAAGCCTCCTCACTCCATGATCGCAGTCAGAAGATGTTGAACCATTAAATATAGATATATAAATACTTCCACACACTCTTTCTCAGATTCTTTGGTGTCTTGATTCATAGGAAAAACTAAATCATCACGTTAATTTACTGGCCGCACGAGAGGGAGGGCGACAGTAAGCGCCCTCTGCTGGATCAGGAGGCAAACTACTTCAGTCTGATGCTGGTCTTTACTCTATATTATGAATTTGAACGGGTCGAATATGAGCTAACCTAAAACTACAGAAAACATTAAAAAAATACTTAAACATATAATTTGGCAGGAGATGGGATTTATGGCCGGTACTGCACCCAGCCACCAGGGGGAGATCAAGATGGTTTGAATTCACATTTGGGAAGCTACGATGTTGTATATCTTTTTATAGAGACTTTGCGCTGCTCTGTGTAGTTTTTTAAACCTTTAATCAACCAGTGAATTATCACTGAGAGCAGTTTTCTTTTTTTACGAACGCTTTGTTCACACCCACGCAGCCACATACATTCACTTACACCCATACGCCACCCAGCACGACCAGTCCAATCTGCTGGCCACTAAGCAGCTACACTGGAGCAGTTGAGGGTAAGGGGAACCTCAGTTGTGGTAGCGAGGGAGTGGTCCTTGCTCAGGGGCACATCAGTGGTGCCGAGCGATGGCCCCACCCAGATTTATCTGCTTGTCAAAGGTCACATCCCACCACCTCCAATTTCACAGAGGAGTCATCACAGGGTTATTGCATTGAATTGCATATTTCTACAGTGAATGCATAGGATTATAACAAACACATCTATAAATGTAATTATAACTTATGAGAGAAATCGTACCCCATACCACAATGGTTAAAAGAAAAAATCATATTGAAGTGCATGGAGCAATTAAATTACATAGGATCTCAAGAATCTATGTTATTTTGAACCTCAAATGAAAATGAATAGCTTTGAGTGGCATTGAAAAATGAGGAAAACTGCCTCTTTCCCCAGTGAGTCACAGATACACAGAGCAAAGTCACAGATGAGTTACAGGGAGAAAAACTCAAATACTATCAAAGTCAAACATGGAGAAATGAAAGACAGTCGGTGGGAAGAGAAAAGCCACCAAATCAGACAGAAACCACATGGAGATGTTCCTACTGAGGGAGTTCATCAGGCAGTCAGAGGAAGAAAAGACTCGAGATACAGGGAGAAGCAACAGGTTGGCATGGTGTCCCATCTGTCCCAGTACTTGATTAGTTCAGAGAGAAATCAAAGGCTTTATCATCTGGTCCATCAGTACATTTACAGTACACTATCCACTCCAGCAGCACAAGAACACTTTCCTCCTGGACACCGACACAATCATTGCATTCTGTACCATAGGGTCAGACCCATTCCTGTATCTGTAATATGTTCTCCCTATGTATGTGTGATTTATGTATGTATGTCGGTGAGGTGTATACGCTTATGCTTATAAGTGTATAAGCTACTGGATGACCTAAATTTTCCTCGGGATTAATAAAGTATCCATCTATCTAACTATCTATATTCCACTATCATTCAGAATTTGGATTCAGGTCATGTAAACAGCAGATTCTACTTGGATACTCTGAATTTGTTGTTTTTGCCGATATGATTCAAGTTTATGGAGCATTCTTTTGACAGTATTTCTGATACATGTGTCAATTGGGATTTTTTACGGCATAGCCGGTGCGTTTTACACAAAACAAACCATCTTTTACAATAAAGTGGTCGGAGGAATGAAAGAGGCTTTAGTTTGAAGACATGGTCAAATGAGTCCAACACAAGTAACATGGCACAAGCGGCTCCTCTCAATAATCTGCACAACTGCATGTGAACGGAACTTCTTGTAGGATATATAATTTATGAGCCATAAACAAGAATATGATTTCCTTTATTGATAAGGACAAAACTTAGACTATTATGTGCATGTAAACAAAGTGCATGCCGGCTGTTGATTGATCTTCCCACAGACGGGGGTGCCCACTGCTGCCACAACCCTAATCTTCTATTGACCGTGTGGGTATGAGTATGTCGCTGGTTTCTTTCTCTCTGCATGTGTATCTGTCCCCTGGAGAAAGTGTCTTATCTGTGCAGTTAGCGCAGAGTTCTCGAAACCGTTGTGTCCCTCAGTGGGGGAAATTAAGTCATGCAAGAGAGCATGTCATCAAAGACTGTCTTCTCAGCTCCACATGTGTCAGAGGACCGAGCATATGGAATGAATAGGATCAAACGCAACACATAGCAATAAGTGCCGACATCCTGAATGAAGGATACGGTCAAAAAGTTCAATTCTAGCCTGAAGGCAAAGGTGTCATATATGCCTCACATAGGGCTACAAAGTGCACATATTCTACATTGACACCCAGATTCACTCACGCTCACACACACACTCATCAATCACATTCATGTCCCTTTTCCACCAGGAAAAAAGGAAATACGTTTGCTTGCCAGAAATGTGAAAAGGTGACCGGCTCTCAGCCTAAAAGGGAAGTTTCCAAAGACAAAGGGAAACTCGGAGGGAGTCAAAGTTTTGCCCGAGAAACAGGGAGACGGTGAGCAGAAGGTTCGAGGGGTGTAATTTTGTCTCGATAAACTTTTCCGCTCAAACATTCTGGGAGATCAACAGAGCATGGCGGGTATGTGGTGCCCGGGGTGTGGTGCTTAGGGAGAACTGGTGTGTTTGTGTGTGTGTGTGTGTGTGTGTGTGTGTGTGTGTGGGTGTGTGTGTGTGTGTGTGTGTGTGTGTGTGTGTTGTGTGTGTGTGTTTGCTGAGGGTATTTACAGTGGTCTTCTCATTTTAGTTCCGAGGGGCTTCATTAGCAGAGGCTAAAAGTAGCCAATCAAGAACAGAGCCCTAAAAAAGTGCCCCACCCAGGACAGATTAACCAAACCACAGCAGATAGCACATCAGCCTGAAGAAAAAGAAAGAGTGAGTCAATGTTGATGGATAGACAAAGATGATAAATGAGAGAGGAAAAGACGTCAACTTTGCAGAGCTGATAAGCCAGTGGCATTGGAAAGTGAGGAAAAAGGAGGAAGGAGATTACGAAAAAGACGGATTCGGTGACATGAACTTCCAGTTTTAAAATGTTTGATTTTTTAAGTTTCATCTGTGTTTGAGACGGGGGTGCGGGGGCAGACGGAGAGGCTGTGCCAAAAACAGCAGCAGGACTTTTGAAGCCAGTCATACTATAGAAAAACAAAGGAGCCATAAGTGCTTTGCCCTAACGTTCATACTCACTGCGGATGAGATATCGTCGAATACAGTAGGGGGCCTAGCTCTACCCAGAGTACCCCTGAGGACCATATGAGATCTGCAGTAAGAAAGTAGATATGCCATCTCCAAGTAAAAAATCTCACAGTGAGACGTACGTGTGTGTGTGTGTATGTGTGTGTGTGTGTGTGTGTGAGTGTGTGTGTGTGTGTGTGTGTGCACCATTGGCAGCAGGTCAGGGCTAGGCAGGAACAGACCAGTGGTGCAGCTGTTATTATTGGGTCTACGGGGAACTGGCGGCTGGGGAGAGTCGATTAGGCCCAGATTTATGCCTCCCAGCATGTGTGTGTGTGTGTGTGTGTGTGTGTGTGTGTTGTGTGTGTGTGTGTGTGTGTGTGTGTGTGTGTGTGTGTGTGTGTGTGTGTGTGTGTGTGTGTGCCATCACACGGAATTTAGGCTCAGGGTTTGTGCGTAGATTCTTGTAGAACACTGTCACCGTGTGGACGCAGCCAGTACTACAAACATTTACATTTGAATTGAGTGTTGCAGAGGGGCTGTTTGCGAAGAACTCAAACAGTAACTGCTTTGCACAAGGCTTCCAAATCATTCTAATAAGTGTAATAGTTTTAGAGCAAAGTGACTTAGATGTGCCAGTGTTGTGTGTCAGGTCTGTAAGATTTTAAAAGCTGACAAAGTCAAAAAGGAAAGACAAGTGAGAGAACACACATCCTCAGGTGAAGGAGTGATGGAGTGCAAACCAGCAGATCATGCACACCAACAGCTGGTTCCAGTAACTCCACATCTGGCCATGCTCTGTAAGTGCTGAGCGGTTCAACAGAGAGAGAAAGGAGCAAAGCTCTCTGAGGCCTTTTACTCAATTCTCTAGGTTGAGTCATACAAGACAACATATAGGTCCATGCATTTTTACACCTGTCGCCCAACCTTTCTTACATTGAAGGAATTAAGAAAACATAAACACAAATTTAAGGTGATAATTTTCTCCTCAAAACCAGCAAAAACACCATGAAAGCCTTCCCCCCCCCCCCCCCCCCCCCCCCCCCCCCATGTCAAACCCTCCGCCACGTTTGATGGATAAATGAGAGAAAAACTGAAAAGGAAGGCATTTATTATCCCGGCTCAAGCTAAACAAGCCAGGCCATTTAAAAAAGAGTAATGGCCGCAGTAATGAAAGGCAGTTGAGCTGGTTTCCTTTGGAGCTAATGAAAAAAAAAACTAATAGTGCCACTGCTATGACCGGCCCGCCTTCCCCAGCTGTGACAAGTGTAAGTGTAAGGCTAAATTATCGCTGTGACACATAAACAAGAGGCCTTCACAAGACGTAGGTCTCTACTTACAATTAAAGTGGAGTTTAGAAATCCTTCCCAACCTTTAACACTCAAATTCCACCTCCACCACAAACAGCGCCACACTGTCTAACAACCCGACTCTTGAACTCTCTGGGATACACAGAATTTAGCATTTTAGGTCTGAAATGGCTAAAAATATATAAATATTCACTGGCATGAAGATTTTTTAGATCAGTGTTTTTGTCATTTGCACTGAAAATGTGGATCTAGTGAATTTAATGTGGTTTCATGAGGGGACTGTTAGGCCTTTGCTGCTAATATATATATACTCAATGAAAACATATATATATATATATATGCCATCCACTCAATGTAAATACAACTAGCAATTCCAATAGCTCTAAAGCAGTGGTTCCTCTTAACTGACACAAACAAGACCACAGACCCCATTTGACAAGGTGTTTTGCTTTTTGAAGTTTTATCACAGGAAGTGAATGAAATTCAGATCCTAAGTTGTCAAACATTCTGCTCGTGTGTAAATTATGGATAAACATTGACTTTGGTCCTTCTTTAACTTTTAGTGAGGCTTTCGAAAAATGAGGTGGCTGCAGGAATCAATTCAGCTTGATTCAACACTTCAAAGTATGCGGGTGTGTTTGTGTGTGTGTGTGTGTGCGTGTGTGTGTGTGTGTGCGTGTGTGGAGGCCAAAGGGGACGAGGGGCGGGGGGGAAAATGAAGGAACAACAATCACGTCTCTTTTCAATCAGGGCGGTCAGAATGTTTTCCCTCATTAATCATACATTAATATTCAGACAAACACAGCCTGTTTTTCTACCGTGGAAAAACTAGAAAAACACTCCTTCCTCCCATCTCTCTCTCTCTCTCTCTCTCTCTCTCTCTCTCTCTCTCTCTCACCTCACAGACCCGGTCAACCCTCCTCCCCCCCTGCATACACACAGTATGTCTTAAGCAGTCAAGTGGTTAAAAATAGCACAGCACAGAGAGTGTGTGTGAACAGTTACTCACCTTCTACACACACAGCATGGTCAGGTCCTCTAGACATGCACGTACGCACACGCACACACAGAAGAACACACTTGCACAGCAGTGTCTGCATTAGCATGGGCTGAAACACCCACGCTCCCCTCTGGACAAAATCACCACAGTGACCAAACACCCGGCATGGGTGGATATCCCATCAGCCACCGGCCGCCCAGCGAGGGAGTGTCCTCGCTAGAAACGCTAAGCCGAAAGGCCCCAGATGTGCACGCATGCTCCCATACACACAGACACACACACACACACACACAATCATTCTGACTGGGCCCAGCGAACAGAGGCAGATAAACAACACAAAGACGCAAAAAACAAGAACATCATGACACAAACAATAGTGAAGGCAAGGACAGACATGCAACGTCCACACACACACACACACACACACACACACACGCAGTAACACACACACACACAAACACTGATAGAGAGGTAGGGAAATTAAAGGCTAAGAAGATTTAGGAGTTAAAAATAAACAAGGCAGGAGTGAGGAGCACAGAGCAGCCTACTACTGACCCTCTGGATCAGACACACCTGTGTTACACCAACTGCGAATTTCTGGTGACCTGCAATAAAACTCTCTAAGTATAAATAATACAGAATATACAAAATAAAAAGAACTATTAGAATAAATACCAAAAACAATGTCCAACGCATAGACACCAGGCAAACAAGCAACAGTGATGTCATCATAGTTGCCAAGGAAGGTGCATACGGACGGACGGACGGACACACACACACACACACACACACACACACACACACACGCACACACTCACAGTCTGATTGTAAAACTGTATGGCTGAACACAGGCTTAGAGCTCTCCGTATGTTAATCCGGTCCATTGATAAGACCTGCTGAGCTGCTTTTTGCTTCAACACTCATCACACCACAATTACACACACACACACACACACACACAAATATGTGCACAGTCAAATATAGTTAATTAATCATATCAATTAATATGTAAATTAAATAAATACACAAACAATAAATCGTATATATCTTTAGGGGATAGTATAAAAAACACATATACTAAATATCACAATATCAGTTTTGGGGTTGAAAATCAAAAGTCAGATGATGTTTTGTAAAATCATTTTGATGCTATAAATCAGGGGTTTTCAACTGGATTTGTCCCAGGGACCACCATTCTGACTAGAAAGTAATCCAAGGCCCACTGATGTGCCCACGCGCGCGCGTATGCTCGCATATGGATAGAAAGAAGTTTTAACATTTGGTTTTCCATGATGGTTTTATTTAAAAACCTCAAACCAATCTAGAAAAATCTGTTTAAAACAACAACAAAAACGGTTGATTTTCGATGCTTAAGAATTGAAAACAAAATTAAACTGCAGTTTGTAGTTGTACTAGATTTCAGAACCATATGTACATCAATATATAACGTTCATGACTTAAATGTACAGACATGTAGCTGACATGTTGAGAGAACGTTAAAGTAACGGTGATCAATAACAATCAACATAAAATGGGGCTACAACTGAAGAGGGAAGATGACAAAGTAATGCAGAATATGTCACAAATGATAATCATACAATATCACACGAACATTTGAGGCCTATTTAAGTTTAACCTCATGATCACCAGCAGCAAATCCCACCTACTGCTAGTGTTGGGGGGGAGGGTGGTGGGTGAGTAGTACTTCTGTGTGTATGTGTCTTAGAGCTCTCCTAAGAAATTGTTTCTCAACCAGTGAACGTGGTAAAGTTGACTGTTATGGCAGGTAATTGTTTTGCCAATTTATTCTTCCTATTACAAAGTATTTGCTTTTCGCTCTTTTGTTTTATTTAATATTTTCATTATTAATTCTGTCCATTTGGGCCTTATTTTTGGGAAAATAAAAATTCCCATCATACAAACTAAATCTCCAAAACCTCCTGAGAGTTTTTCTACCTAGCTCAACCACTCTTCTACATCTACCTTTAACACGCATGCACAGGGGGAAACTACTGGCAGTTTCTAGCCCCAAGCTGGTTTCAAGGTTCCCCTCATCACCTTAATATAATTTTAGACATATATTTCTTATTTTATATGTTTTTCACGATATTCCAGAGTAATCTGGAAATGGTTTGAAATATCAAAGCGAATTTCGCGGACCCCCTGCAATGCCGTCAGGGGGCCGCGGACCCCTGGTTGAAAACCCCTGCTATAAATGAATGGTTCAGACAACATTAAGCTCCGGTGAGTGTAAAAAATTATAAGGAATAAAAACACACCTCTCTCACATGCATGTTCTCCAGCTGTGCCTCGGCCTCCTGCGCTGCCATGGTTATGATGCCTGTTCGCTGCCCCCGACTCCACTGTTGACCTTGACCCTGAAGCATCTCCAGCAGCCTCTGGATGCTCTCGTCCCTGGCGCCCAGCGTTTGCTTCTGAGAGTCAATTCTCATCTCCATCTCTTCCATGGTCTTCCTCAACAGGTACAGCTCCTTGGCCTGCCGCTCGTGCTCCGACTGCAGCCGGAGGAAATTGTCCTCTGAGGGATCTGCAGGAGGGGGCGAGGAGAAGCCGTCACACCCAGGCACCTGGCAGGGACTGCTGGGCCGAAGGGAACTAGAGCTGGGCGCTACCACCGGTCCTTGGCTGGGACCGTAGAGAGGCTGATTTGGGCTGTTCCTTGGCTTAGGCTGAAGGGTGTTGGCTGGGCTGATTCTCTGCGAGGCCACTGTTGTGTTGCAACCATACCCAGGGCTGTGAATGATGATATCTGCTTCCTGTTGCCTTGGATTGTAAGTGTTGGACGGGCTGGCTCTGGGGCTGTTCTTCGGTGCAGGACTGTGCAGGTTGCTAGGGCTTTGTCTAGGGCTGTGCCCAGGACTGAGCCCCCCTCTGTGGTCCTGGTCCATGTGGAGTTCCAGATAGGAGCCGGAGTTTCCCTGCGGTCGTTGTTGCTGCGATCGACTGTTCATCTCTCTGTGAGCCCTCAGCTCCTCCTGAAGCTCCTGGACTGTCAACGGAAGCTGCTGCAAAGACAGAGACAGTTTGAGCTCCCATTCATTCAATAAGCACATGAATATACCACATACACACACACACACACACACACACACACACACACACACACACACACACACACACACACAAAATACATGATGCACATGTAAAATAATATATTGTTGATATGTAAAACAGACCTTGTTTCTTCTGATATCCCCATGCTGCAGCAGAAAGATGTGACACACACACAAACACACACACACACGCACATGCATAAAGCCAAAATAGAAAGCAGACAGAAAAAAAACACTTTGAATGTCTTCTGTCTTCTCGATTCGTTAAATTGTTATTTGATGGTAACATGTATTGGCCACAAGAGGGCGACATCTCTCCAAATTACAAGGAGAATGCCTCCTGTGTGGCGTTTTTAGAGGCAGGAGTGACCAGGGTTCTTTGCAATGAGCATCAAAAGGGAGAAAAGACAGGGTAAAGAGTGTGGATACAGATGAGAACAACGAAAATGTACAGATCATGTGGAGAGCCTTCTGAACAATAAATCAATAATCGAATAAGGATGCAATATGAAAAAATGACAGACGCACAAACATGTACAGTTTCTTAGCTTTACAAAGGTATAAAAGTCAACTCTTAAATATCATGTGCACCATCTTAATAACGTTCCCTGTTATGTGGAAGGATGTGGATTTTGAAAACCTTCTTTGACTTAAATATAAATACATTTTTGTGAAGTTGTCTGCATAAAGTGAATTTGTGAAGATTGAACTCAGTGTATGAATAAGTGTTAAGACTTTTGCACTGACTGGTTTGTTTGTCCATTCATTTATTACTCAAATAATTGCAGAATTTAAATCTGTGCTTAAAACAGGACATGGACGCAGAGTATTGTTTATAATTGACCAAGCAAGGAAAAAAGACACACACACACACACACACACACAGTGTCACCATACAAAACATAGAAATGGAACAAACACACAACTACTCAATTGCTAATCTCTTCATTCGAGAGAAGATATTACAGATTTTTCCTCAGATATCCTTAAACCTCTGTTCAGAGTGTGGGGAGCACCAAGGACACACAATCAGGATGGAGAAGGGAGGAGAGGGTGAACATGGATAATCAATTCAACAAGCTAGCACTGAATATTAAGTTGCACACACACACACACCCTAATACATACACTACAAACAAACAGATGGTTAGCGGACAGCTCTGGTCACTGCATTGCAGCCCTGAGAAAAGGTGACATTCCTTATGCTAATGATAAACTTCTCTTGTCAGGCTGAACTCCTCCCGAGTGTCTCAAAGGGCAAAAAACAAGAGAAATGTAGAAAAATACAAGACCAAAAGAGGAGAAAAGAAAAAAACTGAAAGGAGAGCAAGAGGATGGAGGCGATAGAGGTATGGATAGATGGACAAATAGATGGGACGGAAAGAAAGATATTTGAGGTAACTTAAAGAAAACAGACTGTCTTGACAACTGATACTAGAAATGTATACGTTATATATGTGTGTGTGTGTGTGTGTGTGTGTGTGTGTGTGTGTGTGTGTGTGTGTGTGTGTGTGTGTGTGTATACTGTATATTAACACATTTGTTTGTCACATTGTTTTTCTTTATGAAGTGATACTAAACAGAGACAGATTGTGTGAATTAAATTTCAAGGGAGTGATCATGAGTTCAGCGTTTTTTTAAATCACCACAGGCTACATATGAGGGCTGGAGGACACATCATAATTTAATGGATTCTATCATTTGAGCAATGGCAGCTGTTTAGACCTCCAGGCCTCATGATATATATTCTATTGTATCGGCTTTACCTGTCACCCCTTCTGCTGTGGGTCTTTTGTGTGCCCAGTTCATCCACTCTGTACTGACACTATATGACAAGATTTAAGCTCTAGTTTGTATGTTTCCCGAGTTTCTCCAGGAAACAAAATTTCTAATAAAAATACTTTTTAATTGTTGCAAATGTCTCATCTGATTCCTGCTTTTTGTCCAACATTTGTTTGTCGTATTAGAATTCAGTGCCAGTTTAAATTCGCATTACGAAATGAACTAATTCTGCTCCAGTAAGGAAGGTATGTTGGGTTGCAGGGTTATAAATCTACTGGTACGGTTGTTTCACTAGACAAAGGTCAAAGGAGAAAGGGGTCAAGGTAGAGGACAGCACGAGAGAGTGTGGGAGAGACAGGTGAGCCGACTCTTGAAAGACAGTATCTGTTCAGGTCGGACGCTTGACGGATCAGAACAGAGGAAAACACATCCATCTATCACAGACAGGGTCAAGTCAGGAGCGGCCTGCAGATACACACAGACATACTGGTATACCATTGATTGTCCGGCTCCTCCTAAATGCTGCAGATTCTAAGTAATTCATTGGACCATTTATGGTCTCTAAATCTTACTGAATTCCCTCTGGCAGCTTTGTTGGTGATAAGATAATGTGTGTATCTTTTTGTGTAGCTGTGAAGAAGAGAATGGTGACTGCTAAGGCAGATCATCGCATTTTGAGAAACATGTATCAATTGCAATTAGTAAATTAACTCTCTGAAAGAGCCATGGTTCTGGTTTAACTTTCAAACTTTCAGTTTTTTTCGATTTTTGGAAGGTGTGTGTGTGAGTGTGTGTATGTGCTTGCGTGCGTTTGTGCGAGTCACAGTGTCTAAAATACAAATAGAAACGAAGAGGTGGCTCCTTGGTAACAAGAGGAAGGAGTCAGATGAACAAGTGCAGATAAGAAGTTTTTGCATGTTTGTGAGAGAGAGATAAAGCGATGAAGACACTAAACAGATTGTACAGAATGAAACAGGATGAAATGCATCTTCCAAGTGTTTCCCTCTGGAGAAACACTTGTGTTTCACCAGCAGACACACACCAGGAAATAAAACGCCACACAGACCAATGTAGAAACAGAATACCGGAAAGATAGAACCAGGATAGAACACATGAGAACAGAGAAAGAAAGAGCAGATACACCCGGTGAGACAGGCAGACGGGTGGTGCCTCAGACTGAGTGGGCCGGACTCCAGGGAGAGGTAGCACAGGACATACATGGCGCACTCTCCCTGCAGGAGGAGCTGTGAGCTTTTTTAGAATCTAACATTTAGACTGGCTGCCACTAGAGCATGTTCCCATGGAAACGCAGACAGCTCCGAGCCGGCGAACGTCTTTACAAATGAACGACACAGAAACCTTCCTGGGCAACCTTGGGAGACAGGGACAAAAGGTATGATGCTGCAGAGGAGTGAGGTGGGTCGACACACAGAGTCAGGGTGAGAAAACCAATCTGAGGGTTTCAGTTCAAGCGAAAATTCAACACTATTTGAAATGTGTGACGTTTTCTCGTGAATAAAGACATGACGTGTTGAAGTGACTGATTCATGTTGAGTTTTGGATGAAACTGTGTTTTGGTAACATCCATTTAAAAATTGTCCTCGACGTGGACATGTGTTTTGAATCTCACCTGCAGATCCTCTTGGTTCGTCCTGTATTGGTCCTTCGGCACTGCGGTCCTCAACCCCTCGTCCCGCCTCACCCCCTTGTCTCTCTTCACGTCAGGGCTCCAGAAGTTGACGCTGTTCACGCCGGGGCCCGTCTTTCCATTCCTCCCTCCATCCATCTCTCGCCTCAGGTTGTCATTCTCCCTCTGCAGCTCCCTCAGCTGATTCTGGAGATCAAATGAGGAAGCCTCTCCCCGTCCAGCAGAATCCAGATGTCTCCCCGACTGACGCCGCAGACTGGCCGTCCCTGTGGGAAGCAAGGTGTGGTCTCCGTACTGGTCCGACGGCTGATGCAGCCCAGAGGAGGTGATGTTTGGGCTGCTGCCCATGCCTGACATCCGAGCAGTGTAAGAGGAGCGGCTGGTGCTCCTGCCGAGCGTCATGGTACCTTTGGGATACCCACCCGGGGGTTCCAAGGAATCCCGCTCACCGGGATACATGGTGCCTGAGGTGGCATAGGCAGCACTCAAGGACTGGATATTCTCCATAGACAGGGTTTTACCACCTGGTGCTGTGGCTGAACCACGAGCTGCTCCTTTGTCTGGTACTATGGCAGGTTTGCTCTTTGAACCAGGCCTCGCCACCAACCGTTGACCTCCTGCAGGTTTAGGTGCTGGTGCTGGTACAGGCCCACCTCCTGACACAGATCCAGCTTCTAGCCCTGAGCGGCAGCCTGGCGTTGAGCTCGTGGCCTGTTTGCCTTTCCCCGGTTTGGGGGATCTCGAGAAGCGTGAATGAGACGCGCTGGCCTCAGTCGGCCCGGCACTCTTTGGGCCAGCGGACAGCCTGCTCTGTGAGGGCTTGGCTCTAATATTCAAAGGCATTTTTTTATATGGCAAAAGTTGACTTCTGAAAGGAAAATGTTATGGTTGGGTATATTTTCCTATGGTTTGGGACTAAGGCCACCTCTCAGCCTCCTAGCTTCTCCCTGTCCATCATTGATTATTTAGGGCTTGAGGCTGAGTCTGAATTAGTCCTATTGGAAGAAAGTAGCAGTGACTGTTGGCTACAGGGCTCCCAGACACAGAGGCCAAAGTTCTTGTGTTTTCAGCTACAGTGCAGCACATCATGGATCCTAGACAGGGGGGGGGAATACAAACGTTGGGAAAGAAAAAAATCACAAAACATGTTTACTCTTTAAAAAATTACTTCAGCAGTACAAAAAGAGTCAGAGAGTGATAATAATAATCAAAACCTAAAAAACTTTCGAAAGATAAAGATACAAACTGATAATAAAAAGTGTGGGTCACGGTTGGGAAGCACTAATCACAGGGACACATGTGGGTGAGAGTGACGGGAGGACAGGAAACAAAAGCCTCGATAGTAAAAATGCCGCAGATATGTGGTACGGCATGCTACCGGTCACTCGTGGGCCCGTCTCATGATGCTTAAAACACCTACAACACAGCCTCAGTCACCACAGTAGATGGTGAGAGGGAAAAAAAGGTGAGGGATGACAGGACCACTTCAGCACCATGGACAGCACTAGATAAAGCACATGGAGTCCTAAAGAGAAAATGTGCTCTCGGCAACACCCAATGGAGGAAGTTTGAAGATCAGTCTCTATTATCTCGTATCCCCACAGGGCACAGGCACATTCATCATCAGTTTTCATCGAGCTGTAAGACCTATCAGTACCTGAGGCTTCAGCTAAAAATAGAGGACGGAAATAGGCAAATTGAATTTGATCTCAATTATAATTGGAAGGTGCATAACGTTAAGACGGTGCCAATATAAAGGCAAAATCTGTGCATATCATATTACATCTCTATATCATATTGAATGGAATAGGGTCATGTGTTGTCTTTAATGTGTAAAGAGCCAAACATGGAACATATCCTCAGGGAATCAAAGTAAGCACAACCTAGGCTGTGATGGACCAGATATTAAAGACTGTCTGCAAAGCAGAGGCAAATCCAAATTATAATCCCTCCTCTAATCCAAGAGGATTGGGTGCTGGGAGCCACTGTACAGGATTCAACTGAGAGATTGGTTAAGTCTGCTTGTCAGTCATAACATATCTGTCAATCCCTTTTCCATCATTGTTTGAGACAATGAATTCAGCCGTATGAGAGCCAGCGATGGAGCCAGCGATCCCGTGTGTAGGCCTTTAATTTCTTTGTATATGAGATGTGAAATTTACACATAACGGTAAAGAGATGATGATCCCAATGAAACAACAACAGATAAAGCTTTTAAAACAAGGACACATGTTAGCCTGGTGCTGCTGAAGCTCTGTGCATCACTTGCGTTAAGACGGAGATGTGATAAATCTGTGTAGCTGGTCTGTTTCCATGGGTGCGCGCCAGGTTTACGCAGCTGCATGTCAAACCACACGGACAGAGGGAGGAAACCGAAAAAAAGAAACGCAGAAATAAAATGCCACAAGTAGGTAACCACCTCACTTCATACCGGTGCCCAAGCCTCTGCACTTACTTGTGAGCTGGCAGCCAGCTGTTGCCGCGAGGAGAGAAGTGGAGTCACCACCCGGACTGCAACGGAACCAGTAGTCGCTGACGTGCGCAATGATATGTAGTCCATAGGATCCTCTGTGCCCAAGCTGTCATTTAGTCCTCACTGTGGTTCATGGGGGGCACGAGTACGACGCTGGTCGTGCATGTGACTGTGCAGCCCGCACACAGAAGCCGGAATAACTCTACTACGACCACGGCATGAAGGATTAGTTTCTTGCTCATATGCGCACGGCTCCATGAGTTCGAGCCTGCGCCTTACATAATAATTAATCTGCCGGACAGCACACAGATTCATTTGTTCAAATTGTGTCGCCGGAGTGATGCCACGGAGTCCGAGGCTGTGCGTAAAAACTTCGCCTCACCGGACAGGCGCCTCTCCATCACCGCTGGGTCTCCGCCGTCCCCCCCGTCCGAGCGCAGCGTGGGCTCTATGATGTCATCGGCTCAGCTCGCTCGTGATGACCTGTCCGGCCATCGGGTCCGCGTGGGCGCGCTCTCCAGCAAGCTGGCGTGTGCGCGACCTCCGTGGCGTGGCGTGGCAGCAACAACAGCAATGATGCAAACACCTGACATGAGCCTCAGTGAGGGATTTCACTGAGCTCCCCCACCCATAAAAAAATCACGCAAATTGAAGCAATTAAATAAATTGAATCGTATTCCAATCTTTTTCCCCCAATACAGATCAGACAACAGATATCCTGACAGTCATCAGTAATTTAATCCCATGAAAGAGTTTGTTTCGTACATTAGATGTCCAGATGCGAATCCAAAATTACACAACAGCGACTGTGGACCTGGGCCCCCAGATGGCTAACACGGATGTAATAATGCAGCACCTCTGGCCTTCTTCCGGCCAGAACACATAGGATGTGAGCCTAAAGTTGACCACTTGTAAAATAGCCCGAATATTCCGAAACAAATGCTGGCCTTTTTCCGGCAAACATGCAGTGATCTCTGCAAGGTGAACTATGTGTACATAAAGTGGCTCTTCTGGTAAAATGTGAATAGGTCCCAAATAGCACTAAGCAAATTCAAGCCATCTTTAGCACCTTCAGTTGAAATGCAATATTGCGATGGCTCGCTTGTGGCCCAGATCTGCCAAAGTGCCATCCTTTAACGTGGTATGTGGGCCGGATGTGGGCCGAAAGACTTTTGCTATGTGACCAACTACCTTTGGAAACTTAAATCAGGGAACAGGAACTGCTCCCTCTACAGTTATTTACTCAGAGAATCAAGAGAACTATTTCGGGCAGAGGTTTCAGTTTCAGACAAAACGGTGTTTGCTAGTATTACTTCCCACATCATGAGACGAAACACGAAGCTGGGACTGAAGGCTAAAATACATGTAGGCTACAGAGCAAACGGCAGTACTGTCCACAACAGGTGTTGTTTGTATTTGTCTGGTTACGTTTGTAGCTTGGAATGTATATATTATTTTACTAAATTAGTTTGACTGCACTGACCTTAGGGAGAATCATTCTGCTTTTATTTTAACTCCTCATCCCAGACCTGTTCTTTCATGTTACTGTAAATGTAACTTTGCTGATGACGTTGTTAGTCATCCTGACCTGAAAGAGACAATCACTTGTTTCATTCGCTCCCCAAGAGCTAAAGAGAAGTGGAATTTGGACATTGTGGTGTGAACAGACAGAAAAGTCTGTCCTTGAAGTGCAAATAAAACTATAAATTAAATAGAGCTACCAGAGTGAAATTAGGAGAAATTTATTTGTAATGTGGAATACACATCTCATTACTCAAACCAACTCAAGCTCTCTGAAGACAAAGACAAACTCATTAAACCAAAGATAAAGCAAATTCAGGATTGGAAAAATAAAGAATTCATAACAATGACAAATTATTATAAAAAAAAAAAAATCATAAGTCAAAACCAAACACCATGCCAATATCTTACTTTTCTTTGTTTGAAAGCAAAGAAGAGCTACTACGTTTGAATTCAAATGGTAATTAACATATTAAAAATATAATTATGTACAGTATGTCACATCATCGATCACTTTCCACTAAAGGGCTCACCATCAGCTGTTAAAATGGAGTCAGATAAAACTTTCACTCATGTTGTTGTCATACAATTTGAGATTATCTGACGACAATGCCATTCTCATTTCATTCCAGAACAGGGGTTGAGCCTTTGGGTTTTTTGGCCAGGTCAACACAGACTTTCTACACAACCTCTTCCTCAGCTCGAGGTACTTCAGTTTGGGAAACATCTCATCCAACAGAACAAGCACGGCTGTGTCCACCTTGTTTGGATACAAATCAGAGAACATTTTGTGTTATGTTACCCATGCTCAGTCTCACCACTTCCACAAAATGAACATGATGGTGAAACTACATTTTACTGACCTTTTCATCCAGGAGCCGCTGCTGTACCATATAGAAAGCCTGGCGGATCACACCATTCACTGTATCACCACCGTCAGAGCCGCTGGACAGCACAAACACCGTCTTCACACTGTTGTGGACGGCGCTGTGTAGATTCTCAATACACGACAGCCCAGGAATCCAATCCCTCTCTTCCAAACAGAGACTAAACCTCCTGTGACCGAAGTTCTCCAGATGGACAGTTAACTCATTGTAGACCCAATCCCTCATCGCCTGGTTGCTGGTGTCAAACACCACAAAAGCATCATAGCGGTTCTCTGAATCAGTACCAGTCAGCTGGGTATATCCTTTATGCCCTGCCCAAAGCACCTGTAAGCAATACCACAAGTCCCAGCCATAGAGATGCTTCAGCAGGGGCAGAGCAGTGAATGTCAAAGCCAAGAGGGAACAGATGAGGAAAGCTAAGCTGCCATATATGTCCTGGCAGGAATGCTGGTCCATTGATAGTATACTCTTTCCCTGCTTCGACTCTGGGAATCCACAATATATATGTGTGACATGAGGAATCTGGACTGTGGTAGTGCGCAAGAAGTCCACAAACCAAGATGTATCACAATCACATTTAAAGGGGTTGTGATGTAGGCCGAGTTGCCTAAGGCCACTACCGTTGGTAAAAGGGGTGGGTAGGTACCGATGGTCCAGCTCCTTGATCTGATTGTGGCTGAGATACAGATATTGCAAGGATTTTGACTCTTTGAAGAGTGACTGAGGGATATAACTAAAGTGATTGTGACTGAGGTCCAAGAGAGACAAATTTGCTCCAAATTCTATGTGTTTATGGGGCCAATGAAAAAGGTTATTTTCACTGAGGTCCAGGTGACACAAATTGCCAAGTGCTTTGAGTTTGAACCATGGGAAATAGTCAAGCTGATTCTTGCTGATAATGAGGGCTTCAATGCTTCCTGGGAGGTTGCACAGAATCTCGTGTGAGATCGAGGTCAGGTTGTTGTTGGAGATGTCCAGGTAGATGAGGCTTGTCAGGTTTTGGAAGAAATGGGTGTACTGGTTGTTGTCAGATTCCCACATAACACTGAGTTGATTTCCAGAGAAGTACAGGTACTTGACAGAGCTGCTGATCAGTCCACGACTTATTCTCCTCCCAATGGCATTGTTGGCAAAACTTAGGACCTCCAAGTTGTTCAGGTTAGGAAGGAACTCAAAACTTTGGCCCATGCCCCTCATTCTGAAGTAAAAATCATTGTTACTTACGTCTAATACCTTGAGAGTACTTTTTAGCTCACTGAAAGCATTAGAATAATAAAGATCAAGCCTGTTGTATGACAAATCAAGAAAAACTAACTTTTTTGTGCTGTTAAACTGCCCACCCATCAGTGCCTGGTTCATGTAGTTGAAGGAGAGATCCAAACAAACAGCATCTTCCATGCCTAGTAACACATGTTTGTTAATAGACAGAATGTCATTTTGAGACAGGTCAACTGTTAATTCATTTTCACAGAAATGAACTCTAAAGTAAAATAGTGATGGGTATTTTGGCACATGGTCCTCGTTCATTCCCAGCCCCTTTGATTGGTTGGGTTCCCAGATCTCATTTCCTGATGGGATTTCACGATTACGTACAATAATGGGTTGTTCATGGAAATTGTGTGGACATAAATTCTGGTCCTGACAGCTTTTCTGTGCCACAATCTCAGATGGTGGACTAGAGTCGCACGGGAGGAATGAAAGCATGTTTTGGGAGATGTCGATATCAATGAGAGATGGTAACTGTGTCAGAGCTGTCAAGTTACAATTAGTAATGAAGTTCATTCTCAGTTCCAGTCTCGTTAGATTTTTAAGCTCGGACAGAACATCCAGGCTGCTAAGAGAAAGCTCGTGGAAAAAGTTACCACTCAGAAGGAGATGTCTTAGACCAGATATATTGCCAATATGTGGGGAGAGGGTCAGTCTGGCTAATGTCCGCAGCGGCTCATAGTTGTAGATAAGGCTAATCCAAGTGAGGCCCTTCAGATCTGCAAAGAAGGTGCCATTTTGCATAGCTAATGCAAGGAGGTTGTCAGAGAGGTCCAAACGCTTTAAATTGTTCAAAGGTCGGAACATACCCTCTGGAAATGTTTTCAAAGAGTTGCCCCTTAAACTTAGGTAGGTCATCGAGCTGGTCGCAGCATAGAATGAGTTTGAATACAGGAATAGAGGGTGATTATTTGGACAAGGAAAACAGGGCCTAGCTGAATGGTCACAACGTTGGCAGTTCCACGCCAGATCCAAACTCTGGAGCTTTGTGAGGTTTGCAAATGCTCTATCTGAAACCTCTGGGATTGTATTCTCTTTTAAATCAAGACTCTTCAGTGAATGTGGCAGTCCCTTAGGGATAGATGTCAAATTATTATACCCTAATGTAAGGCGTTGGAGTTTATGAAGCTCTCTGAAAACCGTCTCACTGATGTAAAACGTTTGGAAGCAAGGATTTGCATAATAGCAGTTCCTACTGAGGAAGAGCCCTTCCAGATTAGGAGTTTTCAAAGGTTCTGTAATTTGGAAGATGCAATTATTCTGTAGATCAAGAACCTTCAGGCTTTCAGGTAACAAGGGGATAGATGTGAGGCTGTTTCCTGATAGATACAGAGATGTAAGGTTGTGTAGGCTTTTGAAGGCTTTAGGGTGGATCCTCATGTTGCATGTCTCGTCATTTAAGGCTCTCAATTGACCTGGTTGGCAATTCCACATTATTTTCAGAGTTTGAAGGTTCTGGACACCTACAAAAGCATCCCTCCTTACATGGTTTATCCTAGTCCGACTTAAATTGAGAGACAGCACAGTGTTCGACGTAATGGAGGGGACATCCTTGAGCGATCTGCCACAGCAGTCTACCGTGGTGGCATTCTCATCACTGTCACATGGGAAGAACTTGACATTTTGGGTCCTCACTAATGGAAGAAGCTGACCAATGATGAGGATACTTCTCAACAAAGCCTGAGACAAAACAAGGAAAACCAAATTCATCTCAGTGGTTGTTGATAGCTCAGTAAATATAATCGGACGATTCTAAACAATATCACAATGTCATACATTCAATCAATTGAATCCTAGAGTTAAAGTGGCTTCAAACAACTGCAAATTAAATCACTTTGGCTTTTTTAAGCCTTTCTAATCAGACTTGTCTGTCTTTTTCATGTAATAAGGAAAATATGTGTCTGTCAAAAGCAGTATCTTACTGATGGTAGATAATTAATGTCACTTACCATTGCAAGAGGCATGTAAATAATTCTAATCAGGAGGCAGATGAAGCAGTCTGATATCCAGGTTCAAACAGAGCAGATAAAAAAGGGTGTCGAAAAGTCTGTTCAGTGACAAGAGACGGGATGTACTTATGTAGAAGTGAAAGCAAATGGGAACACATGAAAATGAAAAAAAAAAAGCATGTGACCCATGACAAACTTTTGAGAGAGTGACTTTTCAAGCAATGCAGTCATTTTAGAATATATGCGTGGAGAAAAATGTAAAAAATTTCCCCCCCAGTAGTGAAGAAAGTAGGATGACTTCATTGATTCCTTACATTTTCTAAATGTTTTATGATATAATATAGCACTTAATCTTCTGCCTCAAAAATGCTTCTATCAGAGAATGGTTGTGTATCCAAGATTCATCCCACACTGGTAATATTTTCACAATCATTTTATTAAGTGCACTGAATCAGGAAATCCATGAAACAAAGAGAAAAAGTTATTTTTGTTTTCAAGCAGTAAAAGTGAACAGAGAGTGATTAACAAATTCCTTTCCCTTGTTAATGGAACCTCTAACCCAGAAAACCCCTTCATATTGTATTAAAAACAGTAGCAGAAAAATGCAGAATCAAAAGTGCCTGTATTCATGTATTGTGATAAAACAATTTTTTTTCACAATTATTGAAAGTAATTGTGGCAATCATCATCGGACCACAGAGAATACATTCATGTACATGAACATGTAGTGTGTTCTGGTTGGACAGCACATTCAGAGCTTTGGAATGGACCCCACACTGTCTTGAAAACAGAAGCATCATAGCCTTGACACACAGCAGTGTCCTGCTACCTGTTCCTGGCATCAACGACAGCACTAGTTCACTACCATATATGGGCCTGATATTTACTGTCCCTGAGTGTGTTGGATTATCCATAGAGCGGAGTTCATAAAGCCGTCAGACTCGGCATCCACCTTGGAGAGAGAATGGCCGTTCCCTTGGTACCACAGCAGCCTAAACAACACACGTTGGAGCACCTGTCATACAATGCATATCTGAGTACTGTGCGTTATTGGTTATTTCAGACAAGATGCTTACCGGACTGGAACCTGCTTTGCTTTCAGCGCCCTGTAATACTCAATTCCCTGCTTGCTCGGTACACGCTTGTCATCTTCCCCCAAGAGAAGCAGAACCGGGGTCTGTACCTAAGAAGAGAGATCTCCTTAGGTTACTACATTGTGTAATAACGCCAATGAAGTCACATAGGCAGTCAAGGTGCAGGAATCCTCACCTGTGTCACGTGTTTAATGGGGGACTTGTTCAACATCTGTTCCCAAACTGCAGGGTCAGGTAAACAGTCTGTGCTGTAGTTGAAGCCGGCCTCAACCATGCACCTAGTTAAGTATAAAACAGAAAGTACAAAAAAGAAAATCACTGAATGGTTTTGAGGGGAAGTCCCTGTCTAGTGTTCATTACTGAAAATGTCCTACCCTTACAACGAGACATACACATGCCCTTCACCACATTCACTTGCATAGAGCTGCCAGGCCAGACTGTCAGAGCTGACACTGATAAAACACCACACGTGTGTACCTGTGCATGACTTACGCAGACATAAAACATGGGTAACAACATGTGGGGAAGAGACGTACCAGTCTGGGATGTCTGTGCTGCCAATCATCGAAGCCAAATTGATGACAGGGTTGCGAGCCACGCAGGCCTTGTAGAATGCTGGGTACTGGCCAATCAGATGACAGGCCAGGAAACCACCGTGGGAGCCTCCTGAAAGTGCCACTCGCTGTGCGTCAAATTCATCACCTTTCAGAACACTTTCCACAGCAAACTGTTCGGAAGCAAAAAGCAGAAAACTTTTAATGAACAGAGGGACAAAAGTCATTTTTACTTGTAGGAGATGAAGGTACTTTCAGAGCGTATCAAATTCATGACTTGTTAAACATTCTGTCCATTGTTTTAAAGGGATTTAAAAGTGTTTAGTGGGAAACAAGCCAGGGATGCAAATTAGGGGGGACTCATATTTGACCTGGACTTTGGCTTTTGTAGCTTCCGAGACCTTTTACATGCACAAACAAAGCTATATAACACTAAATAAGATTTTTAAAAGCCTTATATGGGCTCATTTGTGGCGCTTTTTTGTTCTTACTTGAACATCTTTGACATCCTGGTTGCCAGCATTGCCGGGTAATGAGAGGATACTGTCCTGTCCATATCCAAGAGAGCCACGATAGTTCACTAGGATAAAAAAATAAAGCAAATCAAAATCACATTACTTTCTACGTATCATGGCTGGATATTATGATGTATTCTTGATCAGATAAAAACACATTTATTAAAGCCGACAGGATCCTGAAAATCGAAGTGCTGCTGCTGGTTACAACCTGGGCCATGTGAAAAAACTTGGTTGAGAAATGACAACGAGTCATGCTTTTTGTGGTCTCAGTGATGACACACTTCTGCTAAGTAGTCAAAAGTACTCACTACTATTTCCTCATTTAATCTTCTAAAGAAAATCTTTAGAGAAACCAGTTAAACAGCTGTCTGCATAGGATTGATGAACCTGCACATACTACAAGACATACAACAGCAAGTATGAAGTATTCATGTTGACAAAACCTAAGTTATCGAAGCCAGGATAGTTTTGCATTCGTAAATGTGCTGGCAAAACAGCAACCTATAATTGGTTTTGCCTGTGAGCATTGAGCAGCATGTTTCTGAAGTATGTGAGAAAATGTGTGTGAATAAATGTTAATCTCTGTTCATCTTTGACACACAGAGTTTGTATTCTATCAGTGGATGTCTGCCTTCTGAGCAGGTGTCTAAACATGAACTCACCCAGCAGTACAGCAAAGCCCATCCTGCACAGCACAGAGGACGACAGGAGCCATTCAGCTACAATCACTGAGTGGGGACCGCCTTATGAAAAACAAACAATACAGATTGACAGTTATTATTCAAAATTGAGTGTCGTTTTTGCCTTAGTTCTGTGCAGCATGAATGTCACATTTATATTGTAAATGTAAATACTATACATTAAAATATATTAATTGTATTACAGCATTGGAAATCCCTGTTACAAAGACCATCCTTGGTTGTAAGAGTGTGATTTAACATTTTGCCACCAAGGACACGATTGTCATAGCAACCACTGTTGCCTTTGCCATCTTATCTGTAGAAGTAGCTCTTGACTGAGCAGAGACAAATCCCTACACTCACACAATCCTCAAATTAAACTCAGCATGGATTAATAGCTTGTTTCACAATGGAAGCATAATGATGATCGATGCAGAACATTGTTAAACAATGTAGTTGTTACAGTGCGACAATCTTCTACCTGACTTATTTTTGTTTACAGTAGAAACAAGTAAGGGCAGCAGAACCATGAGGAGAGGAACCAACCATGAGGAGTGACGATAAGAGGCAGCTTCACTCCTTCTTTCACCTCCTTTGGTTTGATCAACAAGGCTTCAAAGTCAAGGCCAGCTAGAATTAAAAAAACAATTAGTTAGTCTTATTTAATATCACATATATTGTTCTATTTGTCTCACAGTAAAACCGAAGTCTTTCAAACCCATCATTGACACAATTATTATATCTGACTTAAATCTCACTGTGAGCTTTCACTGATTAACTTCTTTTATCCTTCTCTGATAAGAGAAGTTGCAAACTGATAACAGGTTTAACAAAGCAAACAAAGCAAATAAATGTGTTGATAAATCTGTTCAGCCCAGATCAGCTGAGGTTTGTTCTTTCTTAGAGGAAAGTGGCTGTTAGCTTTACTTGGATGTACGTCCTTACTAGTTTACTAGGGAAACCTGGGCAAAATTAATGTAATTCAATTTGACAATTTTGTTATAACTCTACGATTTGTGATCTAACTCATACTCAAAGTTTTTGTGAATTCTGTCAGAAAGGTGTTTATCCAATGGATTATTTTAGGCTTTAGATGTTTATGTTGGGGGTATTTGAGAAAACTAGTATATGTAGAGGTGTTTATCAAATTTTCTGTTCCCCTCATATATGTGAAACAATTTAAGAGTAGACAAAACTAACCACATCTCATCAGACCATTTGAAAAAAAACTAGAATGAAGAATTTGAGGACTTACAGTATTGACTGTTGTCCTGATCTGGAGGAGGTGTGAAGGTCAAGATCTGCCAGTGAATATCGGGTAACACCTGAGAGTCTTCCAAAGTCACCCACTCAATTTGCTCCTGAGAATCTCTGGCTGGAAGGAAACCAACCCTCTGGACAGAGAAATGACATTGCAGTGAGTGATGTAACTTATTCTCCATCTTATGAAGTTTTATTTTTTGCATTGCAAAGCACCCCAGCACAAACCCCATATGTCATTAGTGTAAAACATACTTGATATATATATATATGATATATATTATTACTGACATAAAGAACATTCTTAGTGAAAACACTGATCCTACCAGACTTGGGGGGTAGTTAGGAGAAGAGAAGCTGACAACCATCAGATCTCTCTCTATGGTCAGCAGACACCAGCTCCCAGCATCACACTCTGCAGACAGAGGTCATTATCAGAACAGTGCTCTAAGTAAATTAATTTGTGGAGACTGTCAGCACAAAATCTGTAAACCAAAAAAGTGTCCAGTGACTCACTTGACGTCAGAGAGGTGACTTTCCCTGTGCTTATATCCACCATCAACAGGTCCTAGAAGAGCAAAATTCAAATCCATCAGAAAAAATTTTGAAAACAATTTGTCGATTGACATAATAACAAGTCACTTCTCTGGGGCTGGCTTTACCTTGCGGCTGCGCTGAGGACAAGCTACAAGAACACACTGACTATCGGCTGACCAGCATTTAAGGGACAACTGAGAGCTGTAGAGGCCAGTGAACCCATCTGTAAAGACAAACCAATGCAGACAGATATAATAAGCTTAATATTTACAGTGGGAAAGAAAGGGGGACATTGATATGACTATCAACTATTCCTCACCTTCTCCGGGTCGCTCTACCACATCCACCACCACTGAGGTTTTCTTGGTATACCAGTCATACTGGAAATAATTTGAAAACACAAAGTAAGCATCTGGAGCAAATTGAATGTACAGCTGCAAAACCTTATTTATATGTCAACAGAATGGGAAAGCACAAGATGGAACATTACGTGTAACTACTATCTTCAGTGAAGACAGTACCATTTGTAAAGAAGGGAAAGTAGACACACCTGGCACCTTGTACAGACCTGCTGTTACCATCTGTACTGAGAGTCTGACAAGTGGTCGACTTTAAGTTCCTCTATTTGCACCTTCCATCTACTGTGACCACTTGTGATCTGATCTCACTTCCCCTTTATGTATATATGAATGAATATGTAAGTCATTTTGTTTGCAAAGACCACATTATGTTGTTTTTACCAAGCCGGATTTTCCATATGTTTCCACTGTATACGTGTTTGTGTGTGCCTGAGAGCAAGAGAGAGGTGGAGAAGGAAGAGAGAGATAGGTATGTACAGAAATATGTCTGTACTGTATGTACTGTGTGTACTAATGAGAGATGTGAAATACTTTAGATTCATTGTGAAACTGTAGCTATTCAAAGGACGTCGTCTCAGTGGGTGGTTTTTCATATATGGTTAAGGACATATTTCCATTCACATGTGGCCCAGACCATCTGCGAATGTGCCCAGAGTGATTGAAACTAAAGTTGCCATGACGATGCATTTGGGTGCATTCAGATCTGTACTAGTGATCGGATCACTCAGGATGAATGTAATAACACATCAGAACGGGGATCGTGGGGAAAAGAGGCTTCTTTCTGTCTCACCATACAGAGCTTGCTGCACTGCATATGTGGGCCGTAGACAGAACATTCCAAGTAGACAATTCGACACTGGTCTGGACTCAGCCTGGGGGAATACACTGCACTGGTGCCTGATGACAGCTGCTCTGATGGACATAAACAGATACATGTGAACATCCGCAATCACTAGCTATAATCTTTCTACACTAGACAAGCTGTTAGGTGTGAAATACATTAATACGTGTCAAAATCAGTTGTGAAAACCTTGCCTTCATGCAGAACTCTTGCTTGTCATCATACCATAAATAACCTGGTTGATGATTATCTAATATGAACTATAGACATAAATGATAGAAGGAACAAAACCGAACTTACCACATTTCCCCCCAGTGAGGTCCACATAGAATAGAGACGACCTGACAGAGAAGGGGGAAACATTACCGAAGAGCATTATCAGCCTGTGACCCTTACAAAGATATACAGTTCTCACAGTCCAGCTTTAATTTGAACTTTTCTCTGACACGGGTAAACAGTAATCACCTCCTGTTGGGGCAGAACTTGAGACCAAGTCTGAAAGGCTCATGCCACCAGCCTACAAACACCACACCTGTGTCACCTGGAGCCCAAAATGCCTGCAGAGACCGAGATAGAGAAAGCAAAAGACTATGATGACTACAAATAGACAAATGTTAAAACAACACTCATCATTGCAAGAGACCGTTGAACAAACCTGTCCAGGGGAGATATTTTCAGGCACACCTTCCAGCACAGAGACGTTATCGCCCTCGATGTCCAAAACGCAAAGCACCGGGCAGTTCTTACCAACCAGTGCTTCTCCCCAGTCCTCACGGAGGACAAACTGCTCCCCCTGCAGGAATGATTTTTTTTATAAACCAACTCAAACTACAGACAATTGACATAGGAATGTAAAATGAAACCTTTAATGAGTGAAAATGTTTTCAATTTTGAAATTTGACAGTGTTCATTTCAATTACTTTTACAGTCTCCTTTTTCTCCTCTCTCATGGTTTCGTCCTCATCCCCAATAGAAGACAGCTCTGGTGACACAGTCTACAAGCAGACAAGGAGACAGAATAATGAGCAATGACATTTAAATTACATTAATTCTACCCACACTGCCTAGGAGCTATGGTCAATGGTGAAAAAATACTAAATCATATACAGGCCAGAAAACATGCTACACTGTTCTGACGTCTACATTCCAGCAGGGCACGTCGAGGTATTACATTTTTTAAAAAGGTGAAAATACCTGGGATGCATTCAACATGAAACATTTCAACATGCACCGGTTTGCCGAGTTGTTTAACAATAAGCAGTGGCATGCAACAACTACTGAGATATATCTGCTCCATTGTGTCGAGTCTGAATCTGCTGAAGTCAACAGTCTACAAACTTAGTGATTCAGGATCTGCAAGAAAGGTTTTTCAGTTTTTTAATCCCCATCTTGGATTCTTGGTTTAAATTCTTCACAGAAACTCAATGATTAGCTGGACACTTGTATCTACACTGGGCAAAAAAGCAGTCAAGTAACCATGAATAGAGTTTAAAAGTTTGTTATATTTTTGCAGTACTGAACACATTGTCACATTGAGGGGGAACGCAACATGCTTGAAACTCTTTGATTGTAGAGCACAGTGCGGCAGCGTTTTGTGTGACTCCGTTTGTGCCGACAGACCTGAAAGAAGGATTCAGCCTTGGGCCTCTTTTTCTCCGCCACATACAGAAGGTGGGTCTCAGAGTGGGACCAAACCAAGCAGCCAAATTGCTCTAGGGATGCAAACAGTTGTGTGATTAACACCTGCACTGGCACATGTAAAAAGTCAAGTTTCATAGAAACTGATTAACAGAAAAATTCTGATGACTCACCGTCTTCATAGACTTTGCCGTGCTTCTTTAGGGCTGTTAGATCGATGCTCTTCATCTTGATGTTTTTACTCCAGATCTGCAGCGTCACAAAGACATCAGGAGAAGAGAGAGGTCAAAGATCTTGGGTGGAAAATGTAAAGTCAGGTTATATTTTTAATAAAGGCTATATGTTGATAATAAAGCAAACAGAGATATTAATGAGAACCATACAGGGGATATAAAAAAGTAAAGTGCAAAATATGCGACGTAGTTGGTTTTAGATTTGAAAAGTGATAGACACTCACTCCGGGTCACAGAGCTTTCACTTGTCAGTAAATTCACGTTTCAATAGGAGATAACTGCATTGCTTCCATGTTATGGGACCCACTGACTGCCAATCTTACCAGATATTATTACTACACTAGACAAATATGACACAGCTTTTTTAATGGATTTAATATTGTCCTCTATTCTATAGTATTATAAATATTATTATTTTTAAATACGTATTTTTGATAGCTTCCATATGACCCACTGACTCCAAACCAACACTGAATTGTATCGATATCCTAAACACACAGGACATGTGTCTTTTGCTTAAATTTTTTGCTCCTGATATTTGAATATTAATATAAAAAAATACAGATCTTGTGTCTACTGACTCCCAACAAAGGATAACTGGATTATTGTATTAGGAGAAGGATGACCACACACCTCCAGAAACTGCTTGTCCTCCGCTTTGATTTTACACTCTCTGACAACAGCCTTCATATCACCTGACGGGGAATCCTTGCTCAACAACCTGACAGGAGACACACATTGATGAGACGCAGGTCTGGGGGAACACTATTATCTCCACTCCAGATAAAAGAACAAAATGTTGTACGTACTCTCCTTTAATCTCAGTGCAGTTTCCTGAAGCTCCAGAGAAGACCACCGACTTATCATCGTGGAATACAATGTACTGCCGGCAAAACTTGACATTCTCATTCCTCTCCAGGTCACGTTGGCTCCACTCTGCAATGGAGAGTAAACAAATACAATCATTTTCAAAAAAAGAGCCCACACAAAGACCTGGGGAGCGTTCAAATACTCCATTCAAGTTAGGAAAGATCCAAACTGTCATACATGATCTGGAAGTATTTCAGTAGCTGCAGAAATAAGAACTGCTTGAATTCTCTAAATGATAAGGAAAGGAGCTTCAATGCATCCTAACTCATCTCCTCAAGGACACACCGGATCTTCCTTTAAGAAACTAGCAGAGAAAATGCCATCCCAAAATTTTTGCAGCAGCAACATTTAAATCAAGTATATCTGTCCAGTCAGGTGTCACAATGGACAACAGGCATATTGAACTTTTAGTTCACAGTATCATCATCAGAACTACATATAATTATAAATATAATAATCTGAACTAAATAGTAATATAAATATTATCATCAAAACTAAGTAAGGTTAAAGTATAGTTATATATAGTATAATGCACGCTAGACAAATATTTCTACTTCTATAAGCTTTTCTCCACAAATATTCCTCACATGATCATTTTACTTCAACATTTCAGTCCCAGTTAGTTTCACTTTAATTTCCGAGGAAATCTATTTGTTCCTTTAATTAAACTGAGACCTCACATTTTCATTTTTTCAGTTTCTCGGGACGTGTCCTTCTGTTGTGGACAGGAAACTTTACCATAACTGTGTGTATGTGGATTTTTTTGGGGGGAGGAGGTGATTGTGACAGATCGTGTTGGTTGTGGTACACACACGCACCTGTGTAGATGTTGCTGTATTTGCCTCCATACTGGGAGGTGACGACAGGTCCCACGTCGGCTCTGCTCAGCGAAGGGGAGATGCTGATCTCCCGGTAGAGTCGGGCTATCTCCTCCGGGTTGCTCATGACCTGACAACACGCAGCAGACAAACTCACAGCACGTCTCGGTGACACAAACCGTCTCACAGCGAACAATACCTGAGTCATGTCCTAGCCGGGAAGCTAGGCGGCTAACTCGGCTAGTTTACCACCCAAAAACACGGGAGTGTATGACACATTAGCTTTTATACAAGCAGGAACTTCCTATTGCAGCTGTCAGGAAACAACCGGGACAGAGTCCGCCTGCTCGCCCTACTAGACCGCTTGCTAAGTGAGCTGGTGTCAAAACACTTAGCAAGTAACTAAGGCAAGTTGTACATTTAGGCATTTACACTTAAAGTTGATTCTGTCAGCGTGTTTTTATCCCTTCAAACAGTCAGTTAAGTTGAATCTTACATGTGACGCCATGACAGTGACGCTGCTCCACGGTTGACAGCACAGAACACAATGGACACAGGAGCGCTATGATCAAGCTGGCCCCAAAAAAACATGTTACTACTTCCTGTAACTTACAAAATAAGATAAAATCTGAATTTTGCAGGGCTTGAATGGGCCAAAACCAAAATCAAGGAATATGTTAACGATTAATGGGGAATAAATTCATCGCCTAAAGCTGTCTAGAGCAGCTAAAAACATGTTTAATAAGAGTTGATTAATACCAGTAATATATACACATGCTTTTATTTTGTAGGAAAACAACCACCGCGATGCCCCGAAAAGGAAGTAGGAAGTATAAACAACCTCTAGCGCCCTCTTGGGTTGTAATTAATTGTCTCTCGGGTCCGTGCAGGAAGTGAAATTCACCTGCAGTTGTTAAGGTTCCTGTCCCGTCCTGTCCAAACCCGTCCAGTCCTGTCCTGTCTTGGTTCTGCCAATCCTGTTCTCTCCTGTCCAGTTCTGCCTTGTCCTGTCCTGTCCAGTCATGTCCTGTCCTGGCCAGGTTCTGCCAATCCTGTCCAGTCCTGTCCCGTCCTTTCCAGCCCTGTCCAATCCAGTCCAGTTCTGTCCTGCCCAGTCCTTTCTTGTCTTGTCTTGTCTTTACTTTACTCAAACATGTAAATAAAAAAATAGATGTAGAAACAAGTGGGGAAAAAATGAAAAAATAAAATTATTTATAAACTGATTACTGATTACTCTTAATAATTTAATCTACATATCAGATTACCTTACCCTAAATAATGATGTTGTTTATGTTTTCATAAAACATTTAATCAACATCTGTTAAGTATATAATGCACATTGAGTTGCTGTGACCAAAACCGAAATTATTTGAAATTCTAAAATAAAACAGACTATGATCTGAAACTTACAATATAGATGGCGATTTTGAAAAGATATATCTCTAAACAGATACATTTCAGAGACACTTTGTCAATATATATTTCTAAACAGATGTATTTAATATTTATTTTCTAAAGCAATATTTATAAAAAGACATGTTTCATAGCTATTTTGAAAATAAATATTTCGAAACATAAATTTCATAGTTATTTTGTAAACCTATATATTCTTAAACAGTTGTATTTGATATAAATTTGTAAAGCTATATTTTCAAACAGATATATTTGATAGTTATTTATTTTGTAAAGATATATTTCTAAACAAAATCCTCATGTGATTGAACCGCCGCAATGGTTTTGTCAGTCAGCTGGGGTGGGTGGGGTCACAAAGAGCCAAGATGGCCGACTTCGAGGATCCGCTGTCAGAGGAGGAGAAGGTTTGGAGACTGTTTTATTCTTTATTCCGAGACATTTCTTCTCGTACGTGGAGACCTGTCTGTGCTGAACGTTCGCACGAGTCAATGGTTCGTTTTTGGGAAGAGAACGCCAGTTTCTGGTCACGCATCGGAATGATCAACTTGCGCGTTTAAAGCTACGCTCAGCTAACTAGCCAATGCTAGTCAAAGCTTGCGGCTGGATAAAGACAAACAACTTTCTAACCACTCGTTCCTGCGCGTGCGGACGTGGATTTGCCGATGCGCCTCCGAATGTCTCGTGTTCACAGTAATCTGCAATAAACGCAGGGGGAGGGGGGGGGGGCGACGTTTTCTTCCCGTACTCCGTTAAGCTAGCGTTAGCGGCTAACGTCACTCGGCTGTGGATTTCTGGGTCAAACAGATACAGTTGCAGCTCAAATGCTCCATCGCCTCACATGGGCCGATACCGGGATACACGGGTGTGTGTGTGTGTGTGTGTGTGTGTGTGTGTGCGGATTAGATGGAGCCTGTTCGGAGCTGGAGGGAAGGTTCACTTTATTAGGAACGTGTCTCTGCTTGTGAAGGTGGACACAGACGCTTAGGTCATTTTTTTTATGAGCCCTACAGGACATCAGCTTCTCCTGATGACACCCAGAGGCGTTTTATTAACCATCATGGTGCGATAATATAATAAAGACGAGCCCGGTGGATTCCACAGTGTTTGCAATGCGTTGATGTTTATAAAAGCTGTAATTACAATCTATATGTTTATCTTTCTTTTTTTTTTAAATGCTATTTGTGTCATTGTTGACCAACATTCGTTAAACTGAGATGTAATTGTCAGTTCTGGTTGTCGGGCTATGGGTAATAATTTGCCCAACATAATTTTTAGCAAAAGCAATATGACAGAAGTGCAATATATGTATTAATGTAATGTTCATGTGTTTATGCCATGTGTAAACGTAATGAGGAAGTATGACTAAATTGGTTTACCGCAGATGCTATTTATCTCGCCGTCTGTTTTCTGCGGTCTGTTATTCTCTGTTCTTAAAAATCGCTCATGATGCAAACCAAAAAGTTCACCTGAAAAGATTATTTCAAAACCGTACAACTTAACTGGCATCTGAGTATCAGCTATTGCAATACGACAAGGCCACAACAAGTTTTCTAAGGAGGTAAAACGTTTTTTTCCAACTTCCTCGACCTGTGCAAGTGAGATTATAGATTTGTTATGCACATTGAACAATGAAAATCCAGTTAATGGCAGGCATTGGTCCGTGGTGTTGTTCTATTGAACTGTGTCATAATTGCTGAATTGATTAGTTGCATTGAATCTTTCTCCATAGGTTCGCATAGCGGCTAACTTTGTGACTCATGCCCCCCCAGGAGAGTTCAATGAGGTCTTCAATGGTAAGGAAAGAGCAGCTCTGGCAAAATAGCCATGATAATGACATTTTATTTAATATATTGTTGGCTATTTTGCCTCTTTTACAGACAGATTCTTTTTTTTTTGTCTCTGAAGAGTCCTTTCATTAACAATTTATTTTTGTCTTGCTAGATGTGCGGCTTCTCCTCAATAATGACAACCTCCTTAGGGAGGGAGCTTCACAGTAAGTCAGATTCATCTATAAGTAACATACAAGCAAAATGTATTGGTATTTTACACAGAATCTACACTGTTTAAAACACTCAAGCCTCTAGAGGGGGAGTAAACATTGAGATTCATTATATGTTGGTGATACAAACATGGTCAGTGTTCTCAGAATTGTCTGAAAAATCTTTGATGTCAGATAATGATTGTTTGTTCCCATTCTGTTTCTCTAGCTCCTTTGCTCAGTACAACATGGATCAGTTCACTCCTGCTAAGCTGGAGGGCTACGATGAGCCGGTAGGTTTCATCCTGAAGTCTTTCCTATTTATTTCCCGTAGAGCAAGTGTCTGAGCCACACGTCCTCATTCTTCCCTCTCCCTTCTTTTTAGGTCCTGATCACAGAGCATGGCGACTTGGGTCAGGGGCGTTTTCTGGACCCCCGTAACTCTTTGTCCTTCCGCTTCGACCACCTAAGAAAAGAGGTGAGCGACGTGGAGCCGTATGAAGGAGATATGGCCCTGAGAAGCTGGAGAGATGGCTGTGATACTGCCCTTAGTGCCTACGTCAAAGAGCACTATCCCACTGGAGTCTCCACGGTAAGGTGCACAAAAATGGTGATTTAAAAATGTAATTTAGCCAATGTAGACTGCATTTTTACCTATATCATGTGTGTGTTGCAGGTATATGGAAAAACGGTCGATGGTCAGCAAACCATCATAGCCTGCATTGAGGGGCACCAGTTTCAACCTAAAAACTTCTGGTAGGTTGACCGTCCTGCAAAAGATTAGACTTTATTGTCAGAATCTCATTTGAAACTTGACTTGCATCCTCATTGCCTCGCATAAAGAAAAACATAATTACACAACAGAACAAAACAGGTTTCTGTATATACAGTGCCTTGCATAAGTATTCACCCCCTTTGGACTTTTCTACATTTTGTCATGGTATAACCACAGATTAACATTTATTTCATCGTGAGTTTATGTAATGGACCAACACAAAATAGTGCATCATTTGGAAGTGGGGGGAAATATTACATGGATTTCACAATTATTTACAAATAAAAATCTGAAAAGTGTTGAGTGCATATGTATTCACCCCCTTTACTGTGAAACCCCTAACAAAGATCTGGTGCGACCAATTGCATTCACAAGTCACATTTGCAAGTCACATAATTAGTAAATAGGGTCCACCTGTCTGCAATTTAATCTCAGTATAAATACAGCTGTTCTGTGACGGACTCAGAGTTTGTTGGAGATCATTACTGAACAAACAGCATCATGAAGACCAAGGAGCTCACCAAACAGGTCAGGGATAAAGTTGTGGAGAAATATGAAGCAGGGTTAGGTTATAAAAAAATATCCAGAGCTTTGAACATCTCTCTGAGCACCATAAAATCCATCATAAGAAAATGGAAAGAATATGGCACAACCGCAAACCTACCAAGAGGAGGCCGTCCACCCAAACTGAAGAGTCGGACAAGGAGAAAATTAATCAGAGAAGCAACCAGGAGGCCCATGGTTACTCTGGAGGAGTTGCAGAGATCCACAGCTGAGGTGGGAGAATCTGTCCACAGGACAACTATTAGTCGTCTACTCCACAAATCTGGCCTTTATGGAAGAGTGGCAAGAAGAAAGCCATTGTTGAAAGGGATCCATAAAAAATCCCGTTTGGAGTTTGCCAGAAGCCATGTGGGAGACACAGCAAACATGTGGAAGAAGGTGCTCTGGTCAGATGAGACCAAAATTGAACTTTTTGGCCTCAATGCAAAACGCTATGTGTGGCGAAAACCCAACACTGCCCATCACCCTGAGCACACCATCCCAACAGTGAAACATGGTGGTGGTAGCATCATGCTGTGGGGATGCTTCTCTTCAGCAGGTACAGGGAAACTGGTCAGAATAGAGGGAAAGATGGATGGAGCCAAATACAGGGAAATCCTTGAAGAAAATCTGATGCAGTCTGCAAAAGACTTGAGACTGGGGCGGAGGTTCATCTTCCAGCAGGACAATGACCCTAAACATACAGCCAGAGCTACAAAGGAATGGTTTGGATTAAAGAATGTTAATGTCTTAAAATGGCCCAGTCAAAGCCCAGACCTCAATCCAATAGAGAATCTATGGCAAGACTTGAAGATTGCGGTTCACAGACGGTCTCCATCCAATCTGACTGAGCTTCATCTTTTTTGCCAAGAAGAATGGACAAACCTTTCCATCTCTAGATGTGCAAAGCTGGTAGAGACATACCCCAAAAGACTTGCAGCTGTAATTGCAGCGAAAGGGGGTTCTACCAAGTATTGACACAGGGGGGTGAATACTTATGCACCCAACAGATGTCAACTTTTTTGTTCTCATTATTGTTTGTGTCACAATACAATTTATTTTGCACCTCCACAGTACTATGCATGTTTTGTTGATCAAACGGGAAAAAGTTTATTTAAGTCTATTTGAATTCCAGTTAGTAACAGTACAAAATGGGAAAAAGTCCAAGGGGGGTGAATACTTATGCAAGGCACTGTATGTCTTTAGACACGGTCAACGTGAAATACTTGCTCTCAGTTTTATAAATCTCCTGATGCTGCTGTCTGATTGTAATAGTCACGTCACTTAATTTCCCTAACACAGGAATGGTCGCTGTAGGTCAGAGTGGAAGCTTACCATTGGTCAGTCCACTGCCCAGGTGGTGGGAGTTTTGAAAATCCAGGTACATTCAATTTATCGTGCTCATCTGCATAAACAATATCAAGGCAAGAAGAATATTGATTGAAAAACACCATCTTACCTACAAAGTTCTTCCCTGTCTCCAGGTTCACTATTATGAAGATGGAAATGTGCAGCTGGTTAGTCATAAGGAGGTAGAAGAATCAATACCAGTGACTGTAAGTAGATAAACCCGTCAACACAAACATACCTGTGCAGTTCTTCAGCATTTCACACATAGTATCAGTCCTGCTGTGTCATCTCAGGTTATAGTCAAAGGAGTTCATCCATCTGTGCTGTAGATTTAAGATGATGATTACTTGTGTGTTTTTGAAACAGAGTGAAAGCCAGACAGCCAAGGAGTTTGTTGACATTATCGAGAACGCTGAAAATGATTACCAGGTAAGCTACCTTTTATTCACTCTGCATTTTATACTCTAGTATTTGAACTCTGTTCTACTGTTATTAAAACATTCATGAAGGAAAGATATTTATATAAGAAAATATTTTCATGGTTTCCTCCACTTTGTATCCTCAGACTGCAATCAGTGAGAACTACCAGACCATGTCTGACACAACTTTTAAAGCCCTGCGTCGCCAGCTACCTGTCACACGCACGAAGATCGACTGGAATAAGATCCTAAGTTACAAAATTGGCAAGGAGATGCAGAACGCCTAGTGGAAGGTCAGGGACTGACCAGGGAGACGCACGCTTCGCTTGTCTCACAACCCAGCTACGCGTGAGCAAGGACTAACCAAAGCAATGTCAGTATGGGGCAAGGAATTAATAATAAAAAAAACGAACAAAAAAATAGTAACTGAAGTTTTGCAGACTGTTGGGCACAGGTATCTGTCTGCGGTAAAGAAGTTGCAGTGTGGAGATAGATGGTTTGGAGAAAATGGTTACTTGAGGATGTGTGGTGTGAGAGAGTTGTGTTGGGTCAGTGTGCAGGACTGTGCTCAGGACCGCTACATTAGAGGAGTGAATCTTCCTTCGGCCATTTAAGGAATCCCAGGCCTCCCCACTTCATGTGTCAGTGGTTACGTTACTCCTCCTTTATCAAACTGTTGCAGAACTGTGATCACAGTGGAGATATCAGCCCACACGGACAAAAAACAGAACTGCACAAGGCAGCTGATTGGAGAAATTAAGCACATCAATACATATCAAGAGTTGGTTTTTGGAATACAATATTGATTTTGTGAAACGTTTCTTTATAGAATTGGGAAACAAGTACATTAGGAAAATTTGGCACAAAATGAGGTCATCGGACTTTTTAACTGATACTGACAGAACTTAGTTTAACATCGCTCATGGGATTGGCAGTTTTTTTTTCCATCTGATAACATTTAGAAGTAGCACGATTCTCAGCATAGCTCTGTTCCTGCACTGTTGACCTCTGATGTCTGTCGGTGTCCATCAGGGCTGAGGGAATGTGTATTTACTTTCTGTGTTGTGTCAATGATCTATGACTCTCCACCAATGCAAACTATGATGACTGAAATAAGATAAATCACCCTCTACGCTGCTGCATCTATAATGCATTCTCTGGTCTCTTACTTTGACAAACACCACTTCCACTGCTGTACAGCTTTTCCTTTGTGAAAGGAGAAACATACTCATAATAACCAAGATTTATTTGCCAAAATCTCTTTCCTATGGTAAAGAACTCCATCCTCCTACCCATGTATGCAAATTTCTATTTTAATATGCTGGTTTTTGTTGGAGTCTTATAATATTATTGCACTCTAAACTGTAACAAACTGTGTATTGGTCAATGCCAAGTGAATGCAAAGCTGTTGCCATGTAAGGCAAGATCATATATACTGTATACGTTACATGACTTCTGGAAGGCCACATCATTCTGTATGTGTTACACGACTTCTAAGTAGGCTGACTCTGGATCAGTTACATGTTATCTAGACTGTGCCGTGTTCAACCCTCACACAATACAACTGTGTGCCGATCAGTTATTAAGCTCAAGACTGTACTGCCCCATTCTGTTGTACAAATAAATGGATTGAAGAGCTTGGCTAGATTGTTGTTTTGATTTTAATGGAGTCGCAGGTAATAAAAAAACACACTCATCTTTAAGGCATGGGTAATTTATTTAAAATACCACTAGGTGTTGCAGGTGTTCAACATATGCATATTTTCTAGAGAAAGCTGAGGGACGTTGGCCCTCACAGATAAGCAGTGTGTATATAAATTGACATTTAAAAGGCTAAAATAATTTCTTTCAATGATTTCTTTTTTAAAGCTAGAAAACAAAACATAAAACACAGTAAATGTAAAATCAAATAAAACATGTTGCATCATTAGAACAACACAATAATACGTAAATTATTTGATATGTGCTATAGAGACAATCGTTACAGTAGCAAGATTCAACCCTTTACACCAAATGGTTCTCGGCCGAGGACTCAGTCCTTCTCGGTTCTAGTGAGACGGAAATGCATCTTTCCCTGAATAAAACATCTGAAATTGTAGACATACAGTGTCCTAGAGAAATGTAGTGCAAAGTGTGCTCTCCCTTTTCAAGACAAGATTCAGTGTATCTGTGACTAGTAGAAAAAAACTAAAAAACAGCACATGCAAGTGATATTTTTCATTTAAATTATTTACAGTATAATATTTCCATGGCCAATCTCCACAACAGCTGCGTAAGAATAAGTTGGCAAAATATTTCAAAGTAACTATTTTATTGTGACATGGTGACAGCTACACGTTCACTATGCTCTACATCTATATTTTGGCCCCTCCACTAGCTAAACAGTGCTGTATCTGACTAAACTCTTATTTTATTCTAACAGGCAGTTGGAAGCATTAAAGGGTTAAGAAAAGAAGGGCTGTGCTTTAAGATCCCATTGACATTTTTTTTTTTAAAGTCAACAGTTTTTTTTATATATGGTTTATCAACACCCCTAATGTAGGGTTTAAGTGAAAAATAACAAATATTTTTTACTCTAAAATTTTAAACTCAAATATTCTACATAAAGAACCAAAGACAGGAATGTAAGAAATATCCAATGAAAGCATCCATAAAAGACTTAGGGGGGTGGGGGGGATGCATAGACTGTAAATAAAGATGGACAACATGATTATAGGTGATAAATCCCACCTCCCCCATGTTAGTGGATGGGACATGGACCAAACCAGTACACGTTCAAAGTACGAGATGGTTACAGTTTTTGATAGTTCTTATCACACTGATGTATGTTCAAGTTTTCATTTTTACCCTCCGTGTAGTTTTTGTTTTGTTATGTTCTAAAAATGGGAAGAAACATTGTGATTGACAGCTGAGACTGATTCGCGGTTGGTGAAGCGCATATACAAGCAGGACCTCGATACTGTGGCTCCGCCCCACAATCTCTACTGGCTCCAAATGACCTCAAAAGTGCAAGATGGTGGCACCATCTTAGGAATATTTTAGCTTCCTAATAATATGATAGGCGGATTTGTATACAGTCTGTGGTTTGAACCAGTCCATCTGCGGGGGAGTGCTATGAGGTGGGCTTGAGCGCCAGTGAAGCTGAAAATTACAGTAAACGTTGATTAAGGTCTGACTCGTTTAGAAGTGAGTTTATGTGAACCGGCCGTTAGCTGCTAGAAAATAAAAGGTCTGATTCCGTGGCTCCCTCCTTGCCATTGTTGCTATGCCCACAGGTGCCGGTCAGCTCGGGGAAGAGGCTGGTCCGAGCAGAGTGACTTGGGGAGCCTGGAGTTGGACTCATGCCTGGCTTCTTGGGAGGGAGCGGAGGAGGATGGGTCCTCTCTGAGCGAGGAGTGAGGGGGGAGCGGATGCCTGGAGATAAGGGCCCTGCAGAAGGTGACCTCCCACCAGGAGGGGTCGCTGATAGGTTTCGGTAGTCTGTACCGAACGGAGAGCTGCTGAGAGGGGCCAGCTTGACTCCTGCTTGCTGGCTGGTGAAGCGTGACAGCACCTGAGTGACAGTGTTGCGGGCCAGCTGCTTAGCTGTGCTGTGCTCTGGTGGGGGAGGAATGGAGGAGGTGGTGGGGGAGAGGTCCCTGGGGGAAAGCGGGCCACCCTGCTGCTGCTCCAGCTCAGCTTGGCTCTGGAACTTGTGCCTGGCCGCCTGGAATCGCTGGTTGACTCCGGCCTGGTAGGAGGACTGATGCAGGCCTGGGCTGCCCAGGCGCTTGGCAAGGATGGGGGAGGAAATGGGGGAGCAGGAGAGAGAGGAGGAGGCTGTGCTGGAGGGAGAGTGAGGGTGGGGGTGAAGAGGGAAATGCAAAGGTGCGGCTCCTCCATTCTCTATCACCCCTCCACTGTCTGCTCCCCTCCCCTCTTGAGTTGGTTCAGTCTCTTTATGATTGTGATGGCCGTTGACCTTTGACATTGAGGTGGATTTAGGAGTGACAGTTACCTTTCCTTCCGGTACAGTCTCAGCAGAGGCGGACACGACCATCGCCTTGGATAGCGTCTCTTTCACCTCTGTCACATCCTCCTGCACTCCCTCTTTACCTTCTTCAGGCTCAGCCAACCTCTTCCTCAGCTCCTCCACCTGTCTCTCCAACTCCCTACTCCTCTCCTCCTCTTTGCTGACCCTGGCTTTCATCCGCTCTAGTTCGGAGTCAAACTCAGCCTGCTGCCCCTCAGATCTGGCCTCTAGCTGGGCCGCCCTGCTCCTCTCACCTTCGAGGATCCCCTGGATCTTCTCTAGAGCACTGGTCTCATCTTGGAGCAAGGTTTGAAGTTGGGAGACCTTCTGAGCCTCCTCCTGAGCCTGGCTGCTGGCTTTCTGGAGCTCCAAGGTCAGATTGGAGGAGAGCTGCTGCTGCTGGGACAGTGACTCCTCCACCTTGTTCACCAGCTGTGCCTGTTCCTTCTCCAACCTCCGCACACTGTCACGCTCCCCTTCCAACTAGAAAGAGAGGGAGAGGAATAAAAGTCAAGTAAAGTCTTCCAACGTTGACCACAAGGAGGCGAAAGAGCACTGCTTTGTTGCATTAAATCAAACAGCATGAGAAGCAAATGAAAATAGAATTGTTGGAACAATTGGTAAAAAAACATTAGGACCTGCATTTAGCAAAAAAAAAACTGTTATGACTGAGTTGGCAGCATATTTGTATAAATGTCCAAATGGACTGTATTTCTTTCTATTTTGCATTCCTTTTCATATATTTTCAATTATATGCCAATAGCATTCATGACACTGACTCTAGTTGGGCTATTTCAATTAAATGGCTATTTGCAATAGATTAATTTGAACACAATATGTCCTATCTTTTTCATTAGACACGGCACATATGAAAATGGGGCCAACTCAGACAGAACAAAATGTTTAAAGGTTTTTAAGAATTAAAAAAATGTCTGACATCCTTTGTAGGTAATCAAAGCCTAACTTTCTTGGCTCCATCTACTTAAGGTTTTGTCTGTTGAATATGAATGAGGTCCATGTGATTCATAGAGGAACGCAGATAGATTATGTGTTTTTAAGACTTTAGAGTCGGACCGGGGGGGCAGTTTTTAGCCTTTTGCCTTGTGAAGTTATTTTGCTTACATGGCATGTTTTTTGGAAAGTTCAGTGTGCTCTGAGGTCATCATCGGGTGACTGGACTGCTTAAAAGCTTTGGTGAATAGAAGGAAATGGGAGGTGATAGAATAAAAAACTAATGTATACGATTAGTGTCCAAAAAACAACACATGCAGGAAAGCCAGAGGAAGACTGGGAGACACTCAGGGACCCTTTCTTACATAAGACTTGTGCTTAGTTTGTATGGTGCGTGTGTGTGTGTGTGTGTGTGTCTGTGTGTGTGTGTACAAGTTGACCTTGCGTAAGGCATGGTCATCCATTATCTCAGGTTTCCTGAGGCCATAAAGCCCCTTGGCGGCTGCACAGCTACACAATGGCCCTTTCCTCCCCTGTTTCCTCTAGAACAGCCTCTGAACGGGTGCCTCTGTGTGTCAATGTACTTTTTACAGCCCTCTCCACACTATTGACTCACACAGTGGAGCTGCACTGATGCTTCGCTGCTCGGTATGACAGATGAACAATGTGCAGACAGGCAGTGGAGAGGGAAAGAGGAGGAGCAGAACGGAAACAGAAAAATCTCTCCTAACAGATGTTCAGATACTGTACGTCAGCCAGTGAGCACAGGTTTAGCTGAGAGTTTCACGTCTTAACCAAACAAAACCGCATACAAATACACACACAGTACAACCATATTTTATCTTTAACATGTCAGGTGCACCTGTTGCAGCAGTTGGTCTCTCTCCGTCTGCAGCATGACGGTTAAATCCTCACTATGAGCAGAGTCCTGGGCGTGCCGGCGTTTCTCCTCCTCCAGATCAGCTATCATCTAAAAAGCATACAGCCAAATAAAACAGTTATATCACATTACATGCAGGCAGGGTTTTTGGTTTCGGTGCATAAATAGGAATCTTGCACGTCATTGATTTATTTTTATCAGAGTAACTGTCCTGCCCCGCACAGTATTCCTGCTGTGAAACTGATCAGCTGGGTAGAAGAACCCCAACTTCATGACAAGCTTTTGTCTGTTTCCTCAAACTCTCTGAAGTTGACTCAGAGACAGTCAGCAGTGACTCCAATAAACCCGCTGTTATGAAGCTCCATATGCCCTCCCAAAAGTCTAGGGGCGCCTATTTCTTTCTGCCTCTTTCACTCAAGCCAAGTCTACAGGGTCTGAAACATGGAGACATGCATGTAGGTTTTCTCCCATTCTCATGCATAACAAACCCATCTTCCTCATACAGGACAGGGGAGCTGCAGAACTTACTGAGTGTGTTATGCCTCTTACCCTCCTGTGACTGGTCTCAGCAGCAGCCAGTTGTCCCATCATCCTGTCCTGCATCCTCTTGCAGTGAGCCATGACGAGTTTAAGGACAGCCAGAGGGTTCGGGCCCACCGCCCGACCCTGCAGGTGTGTTTGATGCTCGGTGAGTGGGCTCTGACGCTCCGCCGACTCGTTGTCCCGCTGCAGCGCCAGGAATGGATCGCTAAGGTCATACTGGCCGTAGCGCTCTTGGATGAAAGCATCTCTGTGTTGAGCCTAATGGATACACAGAAACACACAACGCACATTTATCATTTTGTTTTTAAGCAATAACTTACACTGATATCCTAACTTGATAAGCACACACCACAGGAAGACATGACAATCAGTAGAGCACATCCTTCTGCCAAGTCCTGACGGATTCCTTAAATTCCGCACCAAGTAGTTCATGTTCATTGGACACACTTCTAAAACTGTTGAGGATACATATTGACCACTCATTTGCTGAGTCCACATTATCTCCGCTACACATTGGTAGGAGTTACAGGTTTGTAGCCCTGTATATTACTTTACAGAAACTGAAGAATTCCCAACCACATTTAAATCTGCTAGATACAATAATATCCAATCTTAAAAAAAATATCCTGTCTTGCAATGTTAAAAATAAAAATTCCCGGATCCACCTCTTTGTCCAAATCCACATCAAAATTACTAACCAACAAACAAATGGACAAAACATAACTTCCTCGGTGGACGTAATGAAAGTGCTGTGTGTGTCTTCACTGGCTACATGTGACTTACAGAGAAGATGAATATACTGTGAGTCCATGTACCTGCTTAGTCGTTTGTCAGTAAATGGTTTTGATAGGATGAGTTCTCTTTTCAACACTGTAGCACAGGAAAGAATGTGCTCAGAAGACAACATGGGGCCCAACCACTAGTGCCAAGAAAAACACAAGGTAACTCATCACAAACATACTGTATAAGTATAGAGACACAAACCTAAGCACGTCCTGCACAAGCACAAGCGAAGACTGGCTTGTAGGTTATAACTTTAGGAATTCATATCACCATCGAACATAGACTAAGAAGTGTGTGTGTGTGTGTGTGTGTGTGTGTGTGCAGGAAACCTGATTTTTATTGTCAGTTTGAACACAAGCAGATGGCTCTACCCCTCAACTCAAACACAAAGAGGTGAGGCCGGGCTGTCCAACCCCCACCAGGGGCAGATGCTAACTCCTCCCCAGGGATGCAGGGGTGAAGGTCCAGGCCATGAAATCAGACACAAACACTCCAGAGCAGTATTAATTAAGTTTTTGGATGATACCTAAACTAAAACAGATTAATTGAATGATAAGTGGTAGCATACTTGGTTAAAGGTGAAAATGTATGTAGGACACAAGATTATTATTATTAATCGGAGGTGAAACGTGATAGCGCTCTGCTGACCTGACTCCCGCTCAGACCGATTTATCATTAGGTCTCATTGACTACATGCAGTTAGTAGGTTTGAGTTCTGGCCTCACAGGGTCAGCTGGCAAAGCTGGTGATGCAAGCACATGCCTCAGGGTTCACTCCACGTGTCTCCGGGACACCCGTCTCCGTCTCCCAGTGCAGTCCTCATCAACCCCCCCCCCCCCCCCCCCCCCCCCCGCCCCCCTGCCCAAACACGCATGGCACCGCATTCCTCTGCCGGTTCATCATCATTTCTCAGAAAATGCCTCTCTCTACTTCCGCCTCTCTCTGTCAGAGCCTTTTTTTTTCACACGCCCTCGGACCACTGCAGCACACACAAACACACACAGACACACAAACAGCCGGAGGGCACCACTAAGGAGGCTGTATTTGAGGCTTTTTCTATGGCTGCACAAAGAATGTGACCCTCAGTGAGGAGATTACAGGAATCGCACAAAGACACTGTCTCAATGCCTTCAGCCTCATGCATTGTCTCCATGTCTGACCCAGTAGGCTTCAATGTGTGAGATTGGGTGTGAGAGTGTGAGTGTGTAGTGTGTCTGTGTCTTTTTACTGTGTGTGTGTTTGTGTAGGCCATTGTGTGCATGTTTACTTGTGGCTCTGTGCATATGTTTTATGTGCTGGGCTTTGAAAAGCAGTAACGTTTTTTCTATATATAGCTGGAGTGTTTAAGGGCCGTGCTGAGATTGGATTGCGTGGTTGTGTGTGTGTGTGTGTGTGTGTCTGTGTGTGTGTGTTAGGTGTGTGTGTGTGTGTGTGTGTAATAGTAGTAATAGTAGTAGTAGTAGTAGTCGTGGAAGCTGTAGCCTAGCGTCTGCTCCCTCCTGGTTTTCTCAGGATACATCCGATCATAATGACAGAGTGTGCTTTCCTTTATGACAGAGCACAACAACCAAGCCCTCTCTGCTGCAGGGTTCTCATTTCTGCACAGCCACTGGACAAAAATGTCTCTACAACTAATTTGGGCAAGAAATAGATTATATGCTGTCAACCTTTTTTTTAATTGACTGTTTAGTTGATCTGTTAAATTTGCACCAAGTATGCAAGAATTCCTCTGCTATTACACGCCGTGCATTTGAAATTGGTCAGCGGCAGCTGGTTTGATCACTGCCTCCTTCATCAGCCTTTATCCTCTAATGCATTCCCACAGCTGTAACAAGGTGTGAAAGACAACCTGATGCTTTCCACCTGGAAAAGTTGTCTGTCAGTCAGGTACCTACAGCCTCGGGGCACAATCATGCCCTTGTGCGAACTGAAAGGAGCCAGGGAATCTGGTTTCCTTCCTGAGCCTCTGGAATGACTGTCACACAATGAACTCTGCAGGTAGCAGGGACAAAATTACAGCTCTGGGTGGTTTTGGATGCATACCTCCTGTTACAAATGTCCAGTTTGGCCGTTATTCAGACTCCGACATAAAACTTTAATTGACTATGTGTGTGTGAATCTATGAGTGTGATGCTAGTGTGTGTGTGTGTGTGTGTGTTTTCCATCCTGCATGAGGTTCTTAGCATAACTGGCTTTCTCCAAGGTAACGTCTCAACTCCAGAAGCTTTGCAGTGGGGCTTATGGGAAAGTATGCATTCCTGATGAATTAGTCTGCTCCTCAGAAGAACCATTAGACACACGGATACAAAAGAACGGCACAAACAGACCTGTCAGATATTTAAAGCCTCTTACATGGAACTCAAACATGAGGAGTCCAGTGAAAGCATCTTCCCAAGAAGAGGACAGAGGACAATGTATTAAGATGCTCCAACATCTTATTTATGTAAAATATACAGGTGTTTTAGGTTGGCTCTGAGGACTATTCTATTTCAAAACAAAGAAAAGTTGTTCATCCAGTAAATCTGCAGCGCAAGAAAAGCACATTGTCAAGTTTGTGCATGTACGAGAGCAGAACATTTGAATCGGCAAAGAACAACTGTAAGACTATAAGTCTAGACAGAAGTGATCGTGGAGTGAAGTGGGTGTATTGTGGTGCGGCCGATACAAACGCTTGACCAATCACAAAGGCAGTCTCAGCTGTCAATCTTGATGTTTCACCGTGTTTAATACCATCAAATAACTTACTAAACATAAGCTTGGTGGAAAAATTTGCACTTCACTTTTTGTAAAAAATGTATTACAGAAACCAACAGTCCATGTCCCATCCACTATCAAGGGGGAGGTAGAGTTTATGACTTTTACTGCAGCCAGCCACCAGGGGGCAAACAAGATAGATTGGCTTAACTTTAAGGGGAACTGTCATGTGTCACCCTTCTTTACATACAATCTCTGGTAAAAACAGGGAAAAACCAAAAAAAGACAGTAGCATTTAGCCTTAGAGGTGCCGTTTTTTCATCCTTGGGTGAATTTGCTTATTTTCTAATCAGCTAATTGGCTCTCGTGAATAGTGGGAGAGAAAGTATTGCCAATGGACAGCTTGTCATCAGTATTGAATGGCAGGCTTTCCAAGTGTATATCACTTCACTGGCAGACAAGTCTGATTATAAAAGCTCTGGTGACACCTGTATATCAAGCCATCCTATGATGACCTCTGTGCTGTGAAATGCCATACACTAATAACATGTCACACAAACAGCTCAGCAGTATGGATGCCTTTGTTGTTCGGAGCACTAAAAATAGAGTCTGCCATGGTGTTGGGAACTAAGGACTAAAGCTCACTGGCCACAATGGACAACCTAATCATTAGCTAAACAACACTTAGACAGGATGAGAACTTGGGAGAACTCAGAGGCCGTCTATGGGAAGACCCTAATTCAAAATGTACTTAAAGCTGCATTCATCATTGACTTCTTTTGGCCACTTATAGAGCTGAGGAGCTGTGCAACAACCTGGAAGCAAATGGATGAACATATGATCACCTGTTAAAGTTGTAAAGAGGAAGTTCAAAATTAATTTAGAGTAGTCTCCCTCCCGTATTCTAAATTCTGAGAAATGTCTGGAACATTAGCCAAATGTACAACTTTATTTACCAGTTAAGCAGCTAATCAGTAACTCTGAATAACGGTTGGTGCTGAGCAGTGAACATACAGTAGGTCACTGCTGGACATGGGGTTTGTGACAGTAATGAGACGCAGCCACACGTTCTTTTTTGAAGCTGTAAAACTTAAACGAGAAGTTTAAAGAAACTAAGACATATAGCGAGGCTCTCTGGTGACAGAGTGTGGTGGGGATATAAAGCTGTGTCGGTTTCACACTAGCAGCGACCCTTTCACATTACATGTGATCATTTAAAAATAATTAGTGGAGAGGTCATTTTTATATCGAAAATATGTACATTTTATATACTGTTTAGGAAGTTGACATAGCACATAACTGGGTTTACAATATGAACAAAACAAGCGAAGCGGGGCGACACATTGGGTGAGAGAAGAAGGGTTCATCCAGGCCAGTGTGTCACAGGGCTGGTTGACAAACAACCATTCATCCTCACATTCACAGTCAATCTAAATTCACCTAACCTGCATGCCTTTGGGCTAATGGAGGAAGAATTTGTAAGCTGCACACAGTAGGTTCAGACCCAGAACTTTCTTGCTTTGAGGCAACAGCGGAAACCATTGCACAAAAGAAAGAAACTGTAGATTAAATCTACCTTAGTCAGTGAATGTTTTAATTCACTACACTGATTAGTTTGCCCAGATGACGTGAAGGAGAAGTCCCCATACTTCCATAATAGTGTAACCTGGTGAAGGATCATGCTATTGATGCAAGGTATACACACGTGGTAGTGCAGCAAGTTTCCTCGTGATTTTGGTGAATAAACGTAGGAATCTGAAGGTATGACTGATAAGGGGACAAACATTTACTTAAGAGATGGCTATGCATAATATTCTACATGTTTTTTTAATCCAGAAGACAGAAAGTAAGAGAAAGAGAACAAGAAAGAATGAAAGAAAAAGAGGGTGAGAGAGCGAGAAAGAGAAAGACTGGGTGGTTGGGGGTTGGGTTGCTTTTTGAAGTGTAAGCAAAGGTGTGTGTGTCTAAGGCTTAAGTTGTATCCTCCGCACCTTCCGCCCACACATCAACCACAGACGGCACTGAGATAACTGGGAAGACACTAAACACAAAAAGCACTAAAGTAACGTTTACTGCCTCACACGATATCCTCAGCAATTAGTGATGAATCATGGAAGCAGGTGATCTCACCCTGTGGTCAGGAGAAGGTTCTGGAGAAGCATAACATATCATTATTCATATTTAGTTATTATCATTGTTATTATTATGTGGAAAGTAGAAGTGAGGGGGCATTTCTCGAAAGAGAGTCAAGAGTTAAACCGACGGGGTGAGTCACTGATACTGATTTTATTGGAGAAGCAGTGATTGTTCTTATCTCAGACTGTCCGTTATCTCGGTTTGGCCTCACCTCCTTTACCACTATTTCATGTGTATTAGGCAAATACTCTCCAAGTCCAAAAGACAGCCACGGGTTTGGTTGATTATTATTACAAATATGTAACTTTATTTTCTTGCTGGGTCTATGGAGAAGAGAAACTGCCATAATGAATTTCAAGACAAACGGCAGCAGTCACAGGCCGACCCTTCATTAGCATCACAATCAAACACTAACTCAGCTTCAAAAACTTCACAATAGCCACATCTCTAACTTGGTTAGAAAATAAAAAATCATCTCATATAATCCACTATCCAGATTTCACTCTCAATAAATAACCTCCGAGAAAATGGAAAGAAAATGGGATCACACACCTCCAGTACATTTTTGGACTGTAGCTTCATGTTAACACTCCAACAGGCCATTGACATATATGGCATGGAGAAACAGCAACCAACCACTCTGGAAACTGTATTAACTTCTATATTCAACTGACGGTTCCCCTCATATTCCAATTAACAAATGGGAAAGAGAACTTGACATCCACTCTCGTTAGCAAGTTTGGAATGAGATCTGTAATAACACCTTCAGCATGTTACACATTCAGCTATAATACAATAAAAAGTAATTCACAGAACAAACACAACTCAGCATAAGACGCACACAATGAGAGCAGCTGGACACATCTCTGGGATGAAACAACCACCACACAATCCCTGTTCCTTGGTTGCAGCATTTAATTATCTCCTTCCATGTGGATACTTGAGAGATCTGGATGTACTCTACACACTCAAAATGAATCACCATAACCCTGCTGTCTTTATCTATCACCAAGAATATAACACCACTAACCTGGAAAAGTAGGAAAAGGGAAATGTCTCATCATGGTTGAATCTCCTCACACAACAGTTCCATCTATTCATCTACACCACTGCCACATCATCTTTGCTCAGTTGATATTGGGCTAAAGGCGAGGTACACCCCAGACAGTTCGCCAACGAAGCGCAGGGCCAGCACGCGCTCACATTCATACCTACGATCCATCTAGTCTCTCCAATTAACAAAACACTAATCTGCGTGTCTTTGGACATTAGGTGGAAGTAGGAGTGCAACACATGTTTAAACAGAAATAAATAATAATACTGAACCAAACCAATTCTACTGAGCTGAATTGCAACCAAACCCAAACTGATCATCAAGATCATCCCATCTGTTTTTCCTGCTGTTGACATTTTTTTCGTGTATCTTTTCTTCCTTCACATCACCCCTGCTACCTATATCTAAGTACATTTATGTTCTATAAAAAATACCATCACTTGTTGCCTTTGTATTTGTTAGTATCCACATACTTCATGCACTGAACGCGGTGGAGGTCGGACCACAATTTTCTGTTTGAACCTGTCCAAGCCCAAGAGAAAATTTCCAGAGCACATGCAGTGTAAAGACTAAGGTAGACCGCGCAGAAAACGTGACCGAATCTAACCCGAATATAATTGGGTTGCTAAGGGCTAATGTATGCACTAAATGTTGAATATAATAAAAGAAGGGATTCAAAAAAAGAGGACAAAACACTGAAAAGAGTCCATTCATTGAAAAAAGCTGTGATTTCTCTTATCTCCGTCTGGCTGTTATCTCGGTTTGGCCTGACCTCCTTCACAACTATATTGTATGTGTAGCTGGTAAATACACTCTCCCGTTCGGAGCAAACAGGAGTGAAGGGTGGAGTTGATTATCGTTACAGATATTAACCTTTATTTTCTAGCTGCGTCTCCGGCGATAAGAGAAGCAGCCTTAACAAGGCATCCTAAAGGAAACACGATCCGATCGATGTCACTCATATGGGCGTGTTGGGAATTGTGTGTGCGTGATGTACTTTATGTGTCTCTTTGTATAAATTCCGACCAATAAAAGCATGAACGTTTTATCAGGTGTGCTGTTGTCATCTGAGCTTTTTCAGGTCAGGGAGCTTTTCTCTCCCAGGCCTCGGGCGGTGGATACATTTAACTGTCATCACACAGATAAGTATCCGGTATTACCTTGCCACTAAGGCCACCCCATGTGTAGCTGTGTGGCCTCTACTTTCTTTCTTTGTTTGTTGTTTTTATAACTCGTGCTGCTTTGGTCCCGCTCGTATCATGACGACGTGTCCGAATTAGGCAGTGATTCTTGTCAAAGCAACTAAACACACAATGTTATCTGACCTGCACATTCAAAGCCAAGCCCTATTGTTTATGGAGTCAGGAAAAGACGTCAGCCTGCAAAAATAGACAAAGTGTTTTAGGATTGTAGGATATGACATAATACGAAAGGGGGGGGGGGGGGGGGGGGGGGGGAAGGTCCTTCTGAGCGTAACCATAGGAACAAACCTGAGTCTGAGTAAACAAACAGTTAACAGTTATATATAAACAGCTATATTGGTTTCGCAACCACAGGTATTTGAAAAAATGAAGGTTCGAGGCGTATCTCGATATTTTAACCTTCAATGTTCCAGGTTTGTTTTCCACTTTGCTTACTTGTTTACTTATTGTCTCAGAAGCAATGCAGAGGACTGACGTTGGCCCCTCCTCTGCGTGTAGTTCAGGGGCGGGTAGCAGCGACAGTCTATTTCCATATCTGTAACCAACAATTCTATGCAAACTTGCTTCATGCTGGATTCGTGCCATTATTGCCTGAGAGATAAAAGCTCATTATAACCTCAGTTCCTGTGCAGATATAGACAATCATCTACTCAACAGATATATGCCACTCCTGTTGGAATGCAGGACCCGTTTCTGGTTTCATGTTCTCAGGAATGTTCCCTTGAGTAAAACCGCTTATCTGTGTCCATAGCGATGAGACGTGGAAACACTATGATCACGAATCTGTGGAGACAAGTCCCATCGGTGACGCCATCTCAAGCTGTAACTAAGTAAACACTCTTTTACAGATGAAGGCTTTAGGGTGAGGGAAGGGTTAGAAAGCACCTGAATGCTGCTCCCCCAGAGAAAAAAACCAAGGCCCGATCAAGTACATGGGGAAAGGACACAATATTTCAAGTGGGAAAAGAGTGGGGAGGATTTGAGAGCCATCCTTAAGTGCAAGTAAACATTACTGGCACACACAGAGCTTGGTTAACACGCCATGTTAGCTGACAGCACTTGAGAGGAGACTGCTAGCTAGTTCTTAGAATTGTTCGTGACATATCAAGATCCCGGGAAAAAGATAAATCACAGTGGGAATATGAAAAACAGCCAACGGCCAAACGGCCCACCTGCCAATTTAATACAGAGACTAACAGCTCAATATTGGACACATTAGGGTTTTATCAACCCGTGGCAATCTCCTCTGCAGCCACGTGTCTCCGCACACAATCTGTCCTAACATGGACCAGACGGTTAAAATGGTGCACAGGCCCCCAGTGGGAACAAGGGAAGTCAGTGATTTGAGCCTACAACTCTTGTACATCCTCTCCACAATAAACACCGCAGCCTCCAACAGGCCCACAAGAGACCACCGGAGTGTGTGTTCGGGAGTGAGTGGGCAGATCGGACATGGGTCATGGTCAAACATGAAAGACCCCATGTAACGTGGCTGTGTGTGAGTAAGAGAGGAGGAAGAGAGGAGGGAGAGGAAAACAAGCAGTCTCCGTCGGAGATACGGAAAGAGGAATACGTACAGACAACAAGGCGACTGTACATTTGTCCTAAGGGAATGTGTGTGTGTGTGAGTTTCAGGTCAATCCATGCATGCGTCAGATCTGGACAGCTGCCATTCGAGTTGCATCTGAGCGCCTGTGGTTAAGACTGGCTCCTCCTCGGGCCCTGACACTGAAATTATCTCATGATTACTGCCTCACTTGCTTTCTAGAGAAACTTCATGATTAAGGCCCATTTATGAGAACAAGACGCTCCCGGCTGCTACTTGTCCTCATCGCAAACCCCGACCACTTATTTCAGACAATAAGTCAAGCATTCAGGGCGAAAAGCGGGTTCATCCGAGCATGGAGCAGCTGCTGTGGTCATGAGTGTGAAAAAGCCGCCAGAGACATGGAGGGAACCAATCGGACCGGACTGAAATACTGTAGAGCTTTGTGGCTGTGGACGACCGAGGCTGCTTCTTTGAACAGGAGTGAATGAGCTTCACAAAACGGAGGATTAAAGCAACAACTGTGCGAGAAATCATAATATAAGAGAAAGAGCACAGGTTTTAGCTGTGGACTGGTCTGAGAGGGGGTACTGTTGGTTCTGTGTAAGAATAAAAGGCCTCGGAAACCAGACGGGTGACTGTGCCATTGTCTTCATCAGCTCAGTTTCCTCACTTTCCTGTTTACACATCCCCTCCCTGTTGCTGACATTCTTTTTGGGGGTGTAATGCCGAAACAGGTTCATTTCATGAGGGCATCATCAGTAACGAAGAGAAGAAGAAAAATACAAGTTGTGTTCAATCGTTTGTTAGAATGGCTATAATATTATCTTCTGTGATAGTTATTGTATGTACATAATCCTAAAGTCCATGTGGAGATCTGTGTCGGTGCGCTGCAGAGTCCAACTCACCCTGAGGGTGTGTATGACCTCATCCTGGGCCTCCAGCTCTCCCTCCAAAATACTGAGGAAGGTCAGCAGCTCTGCTCGGCTCAGAGCCTCCACATTCATTTTCTCCTCCTGACGAGAGATAGACAAACAGAGGGAATGAGAATGATATATTCTTTATGGTACAGATATGTATGATATAGTTTATAAAACCTGGTTGTATTGTGCAAAAATAAACAAATGAACATAAAATGCAATCAAAATGATCCATCAACACAAGGAATATGAATGCCTCGGAATATTGGGAACGGATTTATGGGCAGAGAAGTGTTTATTGGTAATTTTGTTTAGGGCATTTTTCAGTGAGTGGCACAGAGACCCTTGGTCCCATCTGTGGACTCGCTGGGTTGTGCTCAGGCTCATAAACAGGAAGTCATTAGCATATCTGCATTTTAAGTTGCTTAGGGGATATACTGAGGACAGTTGTCCAATGCAAAGTTGCAGTGAAATCTGAAAAGCCATGAGGTGAATGTGATTCCATGAAACGTCTTCTTTCTCAAACACTTTTAAGGCTTTAGCCATCCAACACTCCACTCCACACTCTGTGATTCACCAGCCAGGCCCAGTCTAGTCTCAGGGACCAGACATAGTAAACCTCACACGGCTGACATCATCCCTAATTAAGAAAATGACAAAATTCAAAGTCTTTAGCGTCGGGGTGAGGTCGGCCTTTGGGTTGTTGTCGGTGCCTTATAATGATGCTGTGGCTGCTGCTCGGTGTGCTGATCATCTGTTGGAAACTATAATGATCAGCTTGTCTCTTGCACCTCTCATCCCTCTCTCACACAAACCGTGGCACTCAGTAGAGTGCATGAAATTCAATCAAGCTGCACCAAATTTCACACACTCATTCATGTCACTCCCCTTCTATACCAGTGGTTTTTTCCTGTTAAGATCCATGAATTATTCCCTGGGAATCTTTGAAAATGTAAAAAATAAATAAATGTGTATGTTAAAAATGGTTTCCTGGCCCCTTTGGTTGGTTCCAGGCCAAAATTGAATGGGTTCTTTCTCGGCTCATATTTTGAATAATCCTGCTGACAAACAAACAGACGAGAAAGCATAACCTTGGCGGAGGTAATATCACAGCTCAGTGCAGCAGATAAGTAGTATGCAGAATATAGATGCAGATGTTTGTCAAATTAAAGTAGAAATCTAACATAAAGTGTTAAACCAAGGCTGACCATTGGCTATCAGAACAGCTTCACTTCTTCTTGGTGTAGACACTCAAACTCTCTGAAACTGTATCCGAGCAATTTCTCCAAAGATATTTGGTGTCATGATGATGATGATGTTGAAGAGAGCATATAAGGGTTCTTTCGCTATAGGTGTCCAGCTCCGTTGGGAGCTCATCCGTCTGTTACTGTTCTCATCTTAACTTTAACAAACCTCTCCTCCCCGCTGTCTGCAAGGTCTCTCCAAAAATTCCTCTGTGCATTCTGTGGCTCACCGCACGCTCACAGCATAGAGACGTGTTGTGAATCACTACTTATTTACTGGCTAAAAACTTGACATGCACTGCAAGGGTAGTTTCCAGTCCTGCCCAACCACACACACGCACGCGCACACACACACACGCACACACAAACAGTTTTGTTATCGGAGTTAGTTTAGTTATATATTTGTGTGTTTGAGCTGCTGGATGTCAGGGCAAAACTCTCCGTGTGTCACCTGATATCTCAAAATCAGCGTCCATGGAAAATCATTCCCACATTCCAGGGATGCCCACACCATGGGAATTGTCACTCAAGGGCAAAATCCCTGAATCCCACTCTGTGGCCCCCGTGGTTTCAAATGGCAGTGTTGCAGGTTGTGCATCATTTGATCGACAAACTTATAACATGTCTCGTCATGGGTTGTTGCATGCATATTGTTCAAGCTAATTTACAAGTCAAATTGGAAGCATATCTCCTAAATGTGACTGTCTGTCCGTCTGTGGAACCCTTATCTCAGAAACCATTCATCTAATCGGCGTCGCACTTTGCATGTGTATTGTAAATTGGCCAGGGTGCGATTTTGACAAGAAATGCATTCAATATAAAAAAAATATGTTGACTATGAAATTGTCATTGTAAATAAACCAAGAAGGATGAACACCAAGTATCCAAACTTTACTCTGCACCATAGACTGCACACAACGTCCAGCACTCAAACAGTAAGAAATGAGGCAGTAAAGCTCTGGACCCTACATCAGATGATTCTTTCTCATTAGTGAGTCTACAATATAGTATCGGTTTTCTATTGATTGAGAGCTGGACTTTGTGTGCAGAGTAAAGCTATAAAAACCTTGTGTTTATCCTACCTGGTTTATCTGCAATGAAGATTTTACAGTTGTTCATAAAGTATCGTTAATATTTTTTGCCAATATTGTTGGATGGATGATTTGTGAGCTATGCGTTTCACATACAGAAAAACAGAGGTTCGTGAATTTACTACAAGCTCATTTGACAAAGCTGATGTGTGGATAGCATCAATAAAATTGGCCCAATGAAGACAGTTCACTTTACAAACGATCATTTCACACAGGTAGAAAACAAAGTCTGGGTTAAACCTGAACTCAATCAGGCTGATGAACCAGTAAGGACTCAGTGCTGATGGGATCGACGTGCAGGACACACTGCTCAGTGCCTCCAGAGGAATAAATGATGGCTGTGGTTGCCCAGGAACAGCAGAGCTTCCACCTGCCACCCTGTTGGTCCTTTGTCTGACACAAGGGGCTGTTGTTGTTATTATCATTTCCAGGGCCAGAAACATTCAGCTCAATTAGTAGAGTATTGCAAACATCACCATATCAACACATTCGCCTTTATGTGTATAGATTAACTGGAGCGATAATGGTAAAATCAATACCATACACACCCATTAGGCTGAAAATGAACTCAACACAGGACCTCTGCTGGATCTTTGAGATTCTTACTCATCCTGACTCATTTAAATTTGTTTGGCATTATCGTTGACCAGTTTCATATAAAGTAAAGTTTCATATATAACCAGAAACGCCAGCTCCGCAGCAAACAGCAGGTGACGCCCGGACCTGTCTATGGACTTTTGCATTTTGATTTCTAACTCAAAAAGAAATCCTCCCAAAATGTCTGGATTAAATCTCTGGAGTTCAGAAACGCGTGTGAACACGTACCTTCATGCGCTCTGCTCCGGCCGCATTAAATGTTTTGCAAGTCCAACAGAGAGGAGACACTCGGCAGCATGAATCCAGTCAGTCCACTGACACTGCACAGATACTCTGAGGCCACCGTGAACAACAGACGCTCAGCGACGAGCCGGACAGCCAATCAGAGGGGCGCGCTGCAGCCATCTGACCAATGAGCTGCGGGATTGTCATCGGTGGGGCGGGGATCAGAGCTCGCCCGGGTCTGTGGGATAAACCTCTTTGTTTCAGGCACTGGTGTGTCCCATGCGCTTTTGGGAGTGTGCGGAAGATTTGGCCTATTTGCACCATTATCGCATGCGAGGTTGTAGTTGTAAGTGCACAATTACAAAATGGTGAAATGGTTGAATTGGAAATATTGTGCACAAACAGGTCGTGCACTCAACAAACTCGTAGAACCGGTCATTTCTCTGACGCTCATGGGCTTGCGCCGTCTCGTGCGGTTGTGTCTCCCCTTAATGGCCAAACGACAGCATCACAGCACAACCATCCCTCACCCCAGAGTGTGTGTGTGTGTGTGTGTGTGTGTGTGTGTGTGTGTGTGAGCGTGCATAAAAAAGCATCTGAAACGTGCACAACGAGATTTCCACACACCTCCACACTTTAGTGCACTCCTGCTCGTCTCGTTTTGCAGCTGTATGTCACAGTAAATCAGATAAGCATTGAATCTTTAAGTGAGGTAAAACTCTATATATGCATTAGTACTGTCCTGTAGGGTCTCGTAGAATTGCATTCGATCCATTTGTTCTCAGTGATGTTTAAATATCGTTGATTCAAAATACTGAGGTCGAAAGTAATCGAATAAACCAATGTCAGTTTTTGGGGGGCAACACTATGCTATCAGAATCAGAATCAGAATTATTTTTATTGCCATGTATATTTGCACATACAGGAAATTGCCTTGGTGTGGTTGGTGCACTGTACAAACAACAATATAAAAACAACAATAAAAACAAAAAAACAATAGAACAACAATATATACAGTAAGAGAGTTATGGGCACGTGCAGTTCTAAGGTGCAGAGATTGGTGATAGTGCAAATAATATATAGTTATAAATTATGTGCGGGGTGGGTGGGTGGGGGGGGGGGGGTCAGCAGAGTCAGTGTGATGCAGGGGGCTTGTTTGTGAGCCCCACTGCTATAGGGAAAAACTGTTCAGATGACGCGAGGTTTTAGTCCTGATGGCCCCGAACCTTTTGCCGGATGGGAGTCTCTGGAATAGGTGGTGACCGGGTTGGGAAGGATCAGCAATGATCTTGCCTGCTCTCTTACTGGTCCTGGAGTGGAACAGGTCTAGGAGAGCCGGCAGGTCACAGCCGATGACTTTCTCGGCTGACCGAATGATCCGCTGCAGTCTGCCCTTGTCCTTGGCAGTGGAGGCAGCAAACCAGATGGTGATAGATGAGGTGAGGATGGACTCAATGATGGCTGTGTAGAACTCAACCATCACTTTCCGCGGCATGTTGAATTTCCTCAGTTGCCGCAGGAGGAACATCCTTTGCTGGGCCTTCTTGATGGTGGAGGTGATGTTCTCCATCCACTAAAAAAACATTGCAAATCTCATCATTTGATCAACATCAAACTCTTCTGACAATGAAATGTAATTGAGGCCTGATATTTACAGTTTATCCTTTATTTCAAAATAATCATTTTTAATGAAATAAAAGGAAAATTAACAATTCAACCAAATTTGTGCTATAGAAGTTGCATTTAGAGTAAAGTAAAACATGTTTATGTATAACATAAACCTACATACATATCTTTTCTGGTTTATTCTGTAAAAGTCTTCATAAAAAACACTGATATATGTGGAAGGCCCATATCTAGCTCGGGCTCCAGAAGGAAGTGCTGGTTTAATATTGTGGTGTGAGGTCATAATTGGCTCAGTCACCTCACAATGTTTTAAGATTTAAAATGTAAGTTATTTTGTGAAATACAATAGAAAAATTATGTAATGTTTAAGTTTTTAATTCCGTTAATCTGTTGCAACTATAATTTAACTGATCTGCTCTGACCTAAACGTTTTTATGTCCATTCTTTTCTTTTTTATGTGAAAACGATATGGAAATAGGCCCAGTTAGCTAACTCTACTTAAACTCTCTTGATTGTGTATTTGAATGTACAGTAAATAAATTATATGGAAATTCATTAAACTTTTGTACTACATAAAGTGTAACAGTTACATTATGAAATAACTTTACTTGAGAGATTCGTAAATGAAAAGTTGAAGACACACAAACTGTAATGATTTTGCAATTTAATTCTGCTTCACAAAAGTATCAAAAAGAGCAGTGGTTTAATAATAAAGATTTAAAAAATATTAAAACACCTTGTATTGTCTACCAAATAATGATGACGAAAAAAAAAAGCCTCTCAGTCTATCACATCGACAAAAAAAACCAGCAGGGCTTTGTTTAGTAGAACCAAATGTTGATTGTTATTGAAAGGCCATCGAAATGATTGGTGAAAATAAACATGATCTGTAAGATGTCGTCATTTGGAAAATGATTTGAATTCTATACATTTCTATAAATCTTTACTAATAACCTTACTATACGCTGCAATTTATTTTGTGCTTTATTTCGTATGGTACTCTATGAATGTCTTTAGATGAGTGATTTGTCCACAGGCTTGAACTCGAACAACCTTATATCTGAAGAATAAGAATATACTGATTATCTTTTGTATTTTTCTAAAAGTGGAACATAAACTGTTGACTTGATAGTGAAGCAGGTTAGAGTGAGAGCTGTCAGGTTACTGCCACATGATCAAAGTTAGATTGAAAAAGAATCAGTGGCTCTGGGTTCGAGTTTCAGTTTGATGGGCACCGCAGGGGTGACAAAACCCTCCACTCCGAGCTCCAATGGAATCTGGGGGAAAAAATGTGTAACAAATAAGCTCTACCAAACTCACATCCTATTTCAAATGACCATACTTAATAAAAAAAAACAGTGTTCTCACCTGTGTCTCCTTGCAGGGGACAAAGCTAAAGTTCTGAAGGATCATGACTAAGGCCAGCTTCATCGCCAAGAGAGCAAATCGCATTCCAATACAGTTCCTTGGTCCTGCTCCAAAGGGCAGGAAGGCATAGGGGTCGACGTTGTCTTTGTTCTCTTTGCTGAATCTGAAAAAAACATGAACAAATATCAGTAAGTTGACTCATCTATACTTTTCTCATTTACACAAGATCAATAAGATGATTAAAAAGGACGGTTCAGTGATTGGCCTTACTCCACTCTCACTTGAGGTCCCCTTACAAAAGAGAACAAGGACCAAGCCTCAAACAGTCCCCTACACAGTGTTTTTAACAGACTCATTCAGTGATCGACTAGTGATGCCTTAGTATTTCTACTGAACGACTAAGAAGGTTTTTTATTCCAGCAGCAGTCCGATTTTTTAAAAGAACACTTTTAGTTTTGGGCTTTCCGGCAAATGTCAGATGATAATCATTTCTCAAATGGCTTTTTATGGTTTTCATTATTGTGAAATGTACTGTGAATGTAACGTTTATTGTTCACCAGGTATTAATTAAATCTGATCTAATCTACCCCTCCATTCTTTGAAAGTGGGGGTCTGGACATGATGTGAGAGACAGGGTACAACCTGGACAAATCGAGTATATCGCAGATATAAAGACGAGCAATATCCGGAAGTTTATTAGTCACATTCATTTTGGGTTGAATCTGAATTAATCTGACATTAATCTAGCACAGTACCTTTCAGGTTTGAAGGCCTCAGGTTCAGGCCACAAAGCAGGGTCCCGGTGCAAGGTGTAAATTGGTACCACGATGACAACTCCCTTAGGAACGGTCACACCATTCACTTCAACTGAGGCCTTCGTCATTCTCTCCAAGCGACTGGCAATAGGGAACAGCCTCATTGACTCATTCACCACCATGTCCAGGTATTCCATCTGCATCAGGCCTTCATAGGTGGGCTCACACTAGAGGAAGTACATTTTAAAGTTATAATGAGTTGGTGGCACAGAATCATTTGCTAATTAATTATAGTTGTTTAAGAAAGACAAGTTACCTTTCCTGGGAAGGTTTCCTCAATCTCCTTTTGCAAGATCTTTTGGATGTGAGGGTTGGTTGCCAGGAGGTAGGATATAAAGCCAAGTGTGTTGCTGCTGGTTTCATAGCCAGCAAAGATGAAAAACATGGCCTGAGCCAGGATTTCATTATCTGTCAGCCCTGCAACAAACACACACAACATAATTAAACAGTTGTATTGTTACTATTATGACAATACTTAAAGGCTCTGCTGGGGAAAGAATGATTATTCTTTCCTTCAGTCATAGCAGGGAGAAGGGTATTGATGTCACCCCAGAGTGTGTGTGTGTGTGTGTGTGTGTGTGTGTGTGTGAATGTGTGCAAAACAAATCTGAAACGCGAGGACGTATTTTAACCAAACTTGGAGGGTATAGGGTATAGGCTCAATAGAGTATCTCACCCTATGGAGCTGATTGGCTGTGAGGGAACATGGAAAAAGCACGTGCAAACGGTTCTTCAGTAGAGAACAGAGCCAGTAATAAAGGGATAGTTCACAGAAAAATTAAAACTCACTCACCATCTTCTCACTACTATGCCGTTGAGGGTTGGGTGAAGTTCCACAAAGAGTCCAAAAAACACCTCTGGAGTCTCAGGGGTAGACTTTGTTGCAGCCGAATCCAATACAATTAAAGTAACCGGCTACCTACCCTTATGACGATTTGAAATAAGAGAAAAAACATAACATGCCTCCATACTGCTCCTGTGGTGTCATCCAACTGACAGCAAGCCCCGACATTCGTATTCGACTTGAAACGGCGACATTTACACAATGTTTTTAACCTGAATGTCCGCGGTGATCTTCCTATGAGGTGCATTCACGGACCATCGGACCATCGGACGCACCATCGCATGGCTACGTCCGCTAGTTTGGCCATTTACAATTGACTTTTAGGCTTGAAACACAGTGTAAATTACCTTGTTTAGATTTGAACGCAAATGTTGGGGCTTGAGGACATTTGGATGACACCACACGAGCAGCATTGAGGCATGTTATATCTTTTCTTTTGTCATATTACATCTGAAGGGTAGGTCGCCAGTTATTTAAATTGTAGTCAGCTGCATCAGTTTTTACACAAGACTCCGGAAGTGTTTTTTGGACTCAATCACTTCACCCAACCCTCCATTGGCATAGTGGTGAGTAGACGATGATTGAATTTTCATTGTTATGTGAACTATCCGTTAAAGCTGAGGCCTACCTACCTACTGAGAATTGTATGTTCGATCACACAGTGAAAGCGGTATCTACGAAGGTTATGCTGAATTCTACCTGCCTGCCGAGAAAGGTAAATCACCTGTCCTATGCTTCTAAATATTGTCTGATTATTTGTTTGAACTTCAGCAGTTAAAAGTTTCTGACCAGCAATGATCGCAAATATACGACAATACTTGTTGTAGAAGAAGAAGAAGAAGAAGCTTTCATCTCAAGTTCCCTCCAAACTTCCAGTTTTACTTGTCAGTAGTCGATAACATTCAGTTCAACAACTATGCACAATGAAACACAATGTCAACATTGATATCTTTGACCACACTCTTTGTTTACATGTACAATATACTAAAATAAGCTTAAGGTATGACTCTAGAGAAAACTATGAACTTAAATGTGTCCATCCAGTTTCTTTCTCTACCTTTTTGCAAACTGCTGTCGTTTTTATTGTTCTCTGAAACCTGAGAGTCTACCATCAGCTGCATGAAGTCCACTCGGTTCTGCCAGACAAAAAACACACAGTTGTTGTTCAAGGGGAATCTTACACAAAACAAAATTGAAAGAAAACAAAACTTCACAAATTCAATCCACTGTAGCTGCGGTGATTTACTTTGTGGTCAGCCTTATTCCGATCGTTTTTTATCATCTGCAGGAACCTGTAGAAGTACTTAATCACATCAGTAGGGAATAATGCCAAATCCATCTTATCAAAGACTGGTCCCAAGAATGGAAACAGAACTGAAAAGAATAAGAAGAGATACAGTTCATTTAAATGTCAAAGAAAGACAACAAAATAGATATTCTGGTCAGAGAATAATGTTCAACATACCGGTAAGCACAAGTAATGGATTCATGAAGTTGAACTTGACCATTTTTTTGATGTTTGTTACAAACGGATCAGAGGGATGATTGATGGAATCAATGTCCACGCTGAAAGCAGTGCTGGTCACAACATCCATACTGTACGGTCCAAATACTCTGTAAAAAAGGCACGTAATCCCAATTGAATACAAATTTGTATCTTTTTCATTTTGTTTGCGTGGTAGATACACCCGTCCACCCGTCCACAAAGTCTTGAGGCCGAACATTTGTGTTCACACATACTTCCCCTCTGGAGAATGCAGGGGACTTCAGTGCATGTCTGAACGCAGCTTAACATTACTCACTCTTTAACTTCAATGACTTCATCCGCCCCGACTTTCTTGTGAAGACTCTCGATCAGGTTAGTCGAGTGTTTAAACATTATTGTGTACATCTGCCCCAAAAAAAACAATAAATTGTCAAATCTTTGCATATAGACATCAACCAGTTTTAGTGTGAATATGTGAATAATGCAAAAAAAATTAAAGTACACATTTTGTACCTCTTTCAGTCGGCCACTGGTGAATGACGGTGAGAGCACATTGCGAATCCTCTTCCATTCCTCATCTTCTACAATTGATACAGCATCACGTAAGGGTCCGTTTAGGCCAAAATCCTAAACAACACACCCACAGAGGACACCGTCATTACATTTGGTTCAATTATTAGTCTTCAGCCCCGCCCCCTTGTTGCTTTTCCTTACCCGTCTGTTGGTGAAGACAGAATAACACTCCTTAACCAAGACTGTTTTGATCATGTCTGTGTCCATTATAGCCAAGAGAGGTTGTCTGCCATCGTAACACCTTATATTGCAACAGCAGATATTGAAGTGAGTCGAATACAGCGTGGGACATCGCATGAGACATGTAGTATGTATCCTTAATTCATATCAAACACTTACCCCCAAATCCTGCCATATTTCTTGAAGCAGTCCGTGTCAAAATTTTGGATCCCCTGTGGAGACGAGTGACAGAGGAATCAAAAGAGTCAAAACCATCATCAGCAGAGTGTCAGCTTAGATCATTGGAAACGTGTCTCACCTTCCTGTACCCCAAAAATGTCCCAATGAAGGGCAAAGGTTTGGGTCCACGGATGCCTAACTTCTTAAAAACGCCATATGGAGCATATCCATAACTGGGGATTAAAAAAGCAGGAAAGTGAGAACAAATCCATTATTACTGAATAATATTACTATACAATATATATATATATATATATATTATGACTACATATTATAAAAAAGTTTACAATTGTTTTCATGTTTCGTTGAATATCTTTGCCTTTTATAAGAATTCACTGTTGTAAACCTGATACTTGATACCCGAAGCTTCAACTTAGTTTACAGTTTCATAATTTTTCTGTCATCAGCTGCATTTTAGCATGCGCAAAATATTTGAAAACATAAAAATCCTTTCTTTCAGTTTGGTAACCCTAACCCTGCTGTCGAAGGAGCCCATTAAAACAGCCTTTATTATCTTATCAGCTATGCCTGTATGTGAACATTAACATATATAACTAAGGAAAGGTGTATTAGGTGTCCACTGATTTGTTTCTAATCCCCTGTACACATATGGTACCCTCACATGGAGTGATATGAATTATTGTCTGGCTGATTAGAGGTTGTCTTAGGTATATATAGATGATAACATGACTAAATGATCATCATAAACCCCACAGTCTACTGGTACAATAAGACATGTAGAATAGTTCTTACCACACTGATGCATGTCCATGTGTTCATTTTGTACTTTTTTTTCTAAATTAAGTATTTGATGCATGACAGCGTGGAGACACATCATGATTGACAGCTGAGACTGACTCGCGATTGGTTGAGCACAAGACTCTGGCTGCAAATTATAACATCAGGGAAAATTTGGCTTCATTTTTGCACAAAGGGAAGTGGAGACACACTGTTCATCTTTATATGCTGTCTATAGCATGCTGTTTGATGTATATATATAAATAAATAATTTTTAACAGCCACCTTTAAGGCTCTTTACAATAAATTGGCTGAATCAGCATGCATGTTTTCAATCCAGCATTGCAATTGAGAGAGAAATTCTTTAAGATTCATTTATAAACAAAACTGAGCTCAATTACGTACCTATATAGCACGTCTATATGTACATAACCTTGCAGCAGACAATATTTACTTTTACCACTGTTATTGGTACAAAGGATTTATCATAAAGCTGAAAAAACATAAAACAAGTTTGTGCACAGACAATTCAACATATGTATAGTCTGGTATAAGAATCCATTTTAGACCCTAGAGTCTTTTTAATTGGGACACATTACAATCATCTGTAAATTTTTAACTGTAGTCTACCTTTAGTCCAGTCAATTCATCACGTGTGCCTTCATGTACTGTCAAACCTCCAGGGTTGTGGCTTTTTTTTGTATCAGTAACTCAAAGGTTATTTGCCCTTGTTTTCTCAAATTTTGATACATGTATTTGTCCGCGACAAATAAAACTCACCTGGACCCATAAGCACACAAAAATAATTCTGAACTCAACAGCTCATCTCAATTGTGTGATTTCATGTTAGTGATGTGACTTAAAGGAACAGGGGGCTATTTTGGTTTACAAATCCACTGGTGGTATAGGAAACTTAGGGGCACACATAGAAATCATACTATTCAAACAAATGTTTTTTTAATTTGATGCCTCATTAAAAAAGAAGTCTGAGAATCATCCAGTATTTGTTAACTACACGTTAATGTGAGAAAGTGTCTGACTAAACGAGAAACCAAGATGAGAAAAATCAGATCTTACTTAATCTTGATCATTTTATAATGTTATATTTTCTTTTTCCTCTTTTATGATCTCTAACATTCTTTAACTTATGTGCTCTAGTGCTGTGTGATCTTCAATTTGCTTTTAAATTGTTTCTAATTGTTTGCTTTTTAACTTTAAGTACACTTTTTTTCCCTGTTAAAAGTCTTGGGTAGTATTTTCCCTCACTCTTGCTGAGAGTTAAGGGCAGAGGGTGTCGCACTTTTTGATTTGTGGTTATGGAATGGTTGAATTTGATTATTAATATTATTGTTGTTGTTGTTGTTTTTGAGAATAAAGACTTGAATCAGTGTCTTCAGCTACGGAAAAGAACAATGACAGTGTTGCCCTGTTTTCCGCTTTAAATGTTGCGGACTCAAACGTTACCGTTTTCCCACGTGGACTCACCACCTCAAATTAAACGTCAGATAAATAGTGCGCGTAAACAAGAAACTAGAAACTGTCACACAGCCTCCTACAAAGAGCTGTAAGGAATGGAAACAGCCCGATTGAGTGTTTCCGCCTTTGTGCGGAATTGTTCACTTTTGTGGGAAACTGTTCAGATCTGGAAGACACACACACAAACAGAATCATACTCACACTGCGATGAGAGTGATGACAAACACTATCAACGTCCAGGTTTCGATGGAAAAGTCCGGAAAGTAGCCCATGGTGCGTTCTGCTGTGCGCCCTGAGCTCTGCGCTCCGTCACCGCTTCTTGAGGTGTGTGAGCTGCACAGAGGTGGTGCCACGGTTAAAAACATGTTGCGTAACTTCTTATCGTCACCATCAGTGCGTGCTGGCCCAGTCCAGGTCAACTGATCAATAAACTTTACCTTTCTCCCACCTAAAGACATAGTTCACCCTAAAATGAAAATGCACTCATTATCTACTCACCACTATGCCGATGGAGAGATGGGTGAAGTGTGCAGTTCAAAAAATACTTTCGGAGTTTAAGGGGTAAGCAGCCAAATCCAGTGCAATTGAGGTAAATGGTGACAAATTCTTAAAATGTAAAACACATAAATGCTTCCATGCTGCTCCAGTGTCCAAATTCAACTCGAATCAAGATCATTTACACCAAGGTTTTAAGCCCTAATGTCTACCATCGTGTCTCTGTCTCCTCAACTTGTCTTGTATCTCTACACTTGCAAAGCCTCTGTTTATGCATTCATTTCACTGTAGCCTGTCTCAGCGAAGAAAATGAGAAGAGAGACAGAAAGGGAGGGAAAGAGAGAGAGAGAGAGAGAGAGAGAGAGAGAGAGAGAGAGAGAGAGAGAGAGAGAGAGAGAGAGAGAGAGAGTGGAGGGGGGGGGACACAGAAAGAGACAGACAGGGAGGGACAGAGAGAGACAGAAAAAAAAGAGAGACAGAGGGGAAGAGAGAGAGACAGACACAGACAGACAGAAACAGAGAGAGAGACACAGGGGGAGAGAAGGACACAGAAAGAGACAGACAGGGAGGGTCAGAGAGAGACAGACAGACAGAGAAAGACAGAACGGAAGAGAGAGGGGGACACAGAAAGAGACAGACAGGGAGGGACAGAGAGAGACAGTAAAAAAAGAGAGACAGAGGGGGAGAGAGAGAAAGAGACATGATAAAATTAAAACAATAAATCGGTCTAATCTGGCCATAGATAAAAGAACCTCCCAGCTTTGGACCCAAGTGTACTGTCTGTATTTGTCATGCATTTCTATCCATATGTCAGTTAACCTGTGAGTTTCCACCACCTGTTTCATGGCTGTTTCGAAGCAGCATGAGGTTCAATGTGATTTCTGTCCAGCTGATCGTTCTCTGTGCAGTTAAAAAAAACTCTTCAGGCCCACACTGACTTAAAACCCCACTAAACTAATTGTGGTGACTATTCAAAAAACAAAACTTGTCACCTGATGGTGGTTTGGGATGGTTCTTAACTCGATTCCAGAGTGAATAAAAAAGAAAGGTTGCGAAGGTTATGATGTCTTTGGGTGAGGTTCCCGTTTATTTCAACAAAAAGAATAAGGCAAGTTGACAAACAAAAAGCTTCTATTGATTCTCTGGCTGTCGTGTAAAAACTGTGTCTCTCCCACCACCACTCAACTCAAACTAATCAGCTCTCCTGATCTCTAACAGCTGGGGCAGATTCTGGGGTAAAAGAAAGGAACAGAAACAATACTGCACCCTAAGTAAATACCTACACAACATAAAAAATGGCTCCTACACTAATGAAAATAATTATTATTGTCAGGTCCTGCGTTGGGAGCGTATTCATTTATTAAAATATAACCTATTAAAGTCTATAAATTTGCTCGTCAGTATAACCTACAATCTTCAACTTTGATTTTGTTCATGTTTTTAAATATAATGCAGGAACTTTTTGAATCTGTTGCACTTCTTAAGGTTTGTCCTGCTGCGAATGAGCAGTCGGTGAGAGGCTGGTTATCTTCAGCACAGTCCTCCTCCTCCACCTCCTCTTCTTCCATGCTGGACTCTGGCTGTTTCTCCTGCTGCTTCTCCCTGGTCCTGCTTGTTGGTCCTTTCTTAGCATGAGAGACACTAATGTTGCTCAGCTGTTTTCTTTTGAGAACAAGGACTTTAAAAAAAATTCTCCACCATCAGGTCTTCATCATTGTCCCTCACTGTGTCCCCTGCTGCTCTGTCTGCAGTGTTTGAATCCACAGTCTGCTGCTTGTCCTTTCTTTGACAGCTGGTACACTCTGGTTGTCTTTTAATGTATCTGTGTCTTTCTGACCCTGCCGTGCCTCTTTTGTCCTCTCACTATCTTGTTGGGTCTGTCTCTGAGTGTCTCCTTTCACCTCCTCCCCTTTATCAGCAGAGGAGACGGAGAGGGAGTGACACAGAGTCAGTCTCAATTGGGCTCAGAGCAAACTGAAGATGTTTGGAGCATCAACAGTCACACTGGTGATTATTGTAGCAAAGATGTTAACCGAGACAAGGCCGACATGGAGGTTTTGTGGGCTGCATAAAGGTAAGCATGTGTTTTTGATTATGTCATGAGGATGAACATTCAACAGAGCTAAGAAAGTAGGTGTTTGTGGTATTGTGAGGCTAACTGAGTATCGCTAATGAAAACTTGTTGTGGGTCCCATAGCCATGGGCATGATATAGTAAATATAAACATTAAATATAATATAGGTATTTGGTAGATAACATTAGTTAAATTTTTCAGGTGTAGCAACATGTAAAATTAATTAATGCATCAATAAAGTTAACTACATAAACATTGCTTATCCTTTTTACATCTGTCAGTGGAGTTATAATTAGTCCTGTAAAAACAATTAATTTGATAAATATATTTCCTCATATATATCTATAGGAATACTGTAAGTATATCCCCCAAAACATTGCTTCTGCGGTATCAAATTTGACAAGCATTTTCATGGACACCTGTAAAACCATATGCCTTGTAGTGACTTGTAGTTTCAAACACACATGAGATCAATAAGTAAATATTGTACACATTTAATATTATGATCATTTATCAATGCTTTCAAGGGATCTGTAAGATTTCATCAATAGACATTGTATACATTTATATACGTTTTCTATACATCTCTATAAATCGGAAAAACATACTATATTATGGTACTAAAACATGTCTTTAGATGAGTGATTCGCGAACTTGAACTACAGACAACCTTATAACTGAAGAATAATAATCTACTGTTTATGTTATTTTTTCTAAAAGCTGAACATAAACTGTTGACTTGGTAGTGAAGCATGTTAGAGTGAGAGCTGCCAGGTTACTACTACATAATCAGAGTTAGATCGAAGAAGAATCAGTGGCTCTGGGCTCGAGTTTCAGTTTGATCGGCACCGCAGGAATCGTTAAAGCAGCCAATCCCAGCTCCATCGGAATCTACGAAAACAATATGTATCAGAAATGAGGCTATATCAAAGCTCACATCCTAATTCAAACGACCAAACTTAATAACAACCAGTCTTCTCACCTGTGTCTCTTTGCAGGTGACAAAGCTAAAATTCTGAAGGACCATGACTAAGGCCAGCTTCATCGCCAATAGAGCAAATCGCATTCCAATACAGTTCCTTGGTCCTGCTCCAAAGGGCAGGAAGGCATAGGGGTCGATGTTGCCTTTGTTCTCTTTGCTGAACCTGAAAAAAACATGAACAAATATCAGTAAGTTGCCTCATCTATACTTTCCTCATTTACACAAGATCAATAAGATGATTAAAATGGCCAGTTCAGTGATTGGCCTTACTCCACTCTCACTTGAGGTCCCCTTAGAAAAGAGGACAAGGACAAGCCTCAAACAGTCCTGTCCATTGAAGGTTTTTTATTCCCACCCGTCAGATTTCTTAAAGAAGGCTGTGAATTTAACACTCTGAATTTAACCTGCCATTAAACCAGTACAGTACCTTTCAGGTTTGAAGACCTCAGGCTCAGGCCACAAAGCAGGGTCCCGGTGCAGAGTGTGAATTGGTACCACGACAACAACTCCCTTAGGAACGGTCACACCGTTCACTTCAACTGAGGCCTTCGTCATTCTCTCCAATCGACTGGCAATAGGATACAGCCTCATTGATTCATTCACCACCATGTCCAGGTATTCCATCTGCATCAGGCCTTCATAGGTGGGCGCACACTAAAGGAAGTCAATTTAAAGTTGAAATGAGTTGGTATCACAGAAACACTTACTAATTAATTATAGTTATTTAAAAAAAAAAGTAAAGTAACCTTTTCTGGGAAGGTTTCATCAATTTCTTTTTGCAGGGTCTTTTGGATGTGAGGGTGGGTTGCCAGGTTGTAGGATATAAAGCCAAGTGTGCTGGTGGTGGTTTCATAGCCAGCAAAGATGAAAAACATGGCCTGTGCCAAGATTTCATTATCAGTCAGCCCTGCAACACACAAACAACATAATGCAACTGTTGTATTGGGACTATTATAAAAAACCCTATGGACTGGTGGCCATCATTGTGGTATTAAGGCTCAGAAAATGTTTGCTTGGCAATGGATGATATTCATTGTGAGTGTGTGTCTGTGTGTGTGTGTGTGTGTGTGTGTATGTGTGTGTGTGTGTGTGTCTGTGCGTGTGTGTGTGAGGTTGTGAGAGCTGGTTATAAGCGGAGTTATGCCTACCTGCTGAGTATTGTATGTCACATAATAACGCAAAGTGAAAGCGGTATCTACCAAGTTTATGCTGGGTTCAGCCTTCCGAGAACAATGCAACCCCCGTTGGATGCTTCTTAATATTGTCTGATTCTTTGTTTGAACTTGAGGCTCTAAACAGCAGAGATGGCAATCATATGAAAATATTTGTAAGATAATACCCCACCTAGAGGGAGGGGAAGCAAAGAGGCAGAGAAGTACAACAGTTGATGTGATTAATGAACATTGATTTTTGGTAGGCCAATAAACCTAACGAAAAAGAAGAAGAAGTTTGGAGTCATCTCTAGTCGCCTCCAAACTTCCAGTTTTACTTGTCAGTAGTAGACAGCATATAGTTCAACAACTATGCACAATGAAACACAGTGTGAACATTGATATCTTTGACCACATTCTTTGTTTACATGTAAAATATACTAAAATAAGCTTAAGGTATGACTATAGAGAAAGCCATACCTAAATGTGTTCCTCCAGTTTCTTTCTCTACCTTTTTGCAAACTGCTGTCGTTTTTATTGTTCTCTGAAACCTGAGAGTCCACCATCAGCTGCATGAAGTCCACTCGGTTCTGCCAGACAAAAACACACAGTTGTTGTTCAAGGGGAATCTTACACAAACCAAAATAAAATTAAAATTAAACTTCACAATTAAATCCATTGTAGCGGCAATGAATTACTTTGTGGTCAGCCTTCTTCCGATCGGATTTTATCATCTGCAGGAAGCTGTAGAAGAACTTGGAAACTTCAGTTGGGAAGAATGCTACGTCCATCTTATCAAGGACTGGTATCAAGAATGGAAACAGAACTGAAAGGAATAAGAAGAGATACAGTTAATTTGAATGTCAAAGAAAGACGACAAAATAGATATTCTGGTGACAGAATAATGTTCAACATACTGATAAGCACAACAAGAGGTATCACGAAATCGAACTTGACCATTTTCTTGATGTTTTTTACAAACGGATCAGAGGGATGATTGATGGAATCAATGTCCACGCTGAAAGCAGTGCTGGTCACAACATCCATACTGTACGGTCCAAATACTCTGTAAAAAGGCACGTAATTCAAATTGAGTACAGTAATACATATAATCCTTGAGTAAGAAAAAGTTAAACAAATGGGAAAATAATAATCAATCTCCTCACAAAGAGTAAAGCAGTTTTCAGACACAACCTTTGGAGGATATCCTGAGAGTTGGGTCTGTGATGCAATATATAATATGTATTCATTCTGCTGTGGCAATCACGTGTTTCGGTTTACAGCACACTGACACTAGCATCGGCCCTGATCACCAAAATCTCTCTTGATCTATTCACCAGTGTCTTCTACGTTCTTTTATCATAAGACATTGGATTTCTTTTTATCTTATTAATTTTGTACCGTGTACGATATGTCATTAACCCCCCCACTCCACGAAGAGTTCTCAGAACCGCTCCTCCAGACTTTCTGAGGACTTAAACCCAAGTCCACAAAACCTGGAGGTCGGACATTTGTGTTCACACATTCATCCCCTCTGGAGAATGCAGGGGAGTCAGTGCATGTCTAAAAGCAGCTTAACATTACTCACTCTTTAACGTCAATGACTTCATCCGCCCCGACTTTCTTGTGAAGACTCTCGATCAGGTTAGTCGAGTGTTTAAACATTATTGTGTACATCTGCCAAAAAGAAAACAATGAATATTCCAATTCTAGCATTTAGACATCAACCACTTTTAGTGTGAATATGTGAATAATGCTAAAAAACTGTACACATTTTGTACCTCTTTCAGTCGGCCACTGGTGAATGATGGCGAGAGCACATTGCGAATTCTCTTCCATTTCTCATCTTTTACCATTGATACAGCATCACGTAATGGTCCGTTTAGGCCCAAATCCTAAATAAAACGGCCACAGAGGACATCGTCATTACATTTAGTTGAATTATTAGTCTTGAGCCCCCCCCCCCCAGTTCTGCTTTTCCTTACCCGTCTGTTGGTGAAGACAGAATAACACTCCTTAACCAAGACTGATTTGATCATGGCTGTGTCCATTATAGCCAAGAGAGGCTGTCTGCCATCGTAAAACCTTGTAAAGTAACAGCAGATATTGAAGTGAGTCGAATACAACGTGGGACATCGCATGAGAATGGAGAAACACTTACCCCCAAATCCTGCCATATTTCTTAAAGCAGCCCATGTCAAAATTGAGGCCCTGTGGAGACGAGTGACAGAGGAATCAAAAGAGTCAAAACCATCATCAGCAGAGTGTCAGCTTAGATCACTCGAAATGTGTCTCACCTTCCTGTACCCCAAAAATGTCCCAATGAAGGGTAAAGGTTTGGGTCCACGGATGCCTAACTTCTTAAAAACGCCATATGGAGCATATCCATACCTGGGGATTAAAAAAGCAGGAAAGTGAGAAAAATCCATTATTAATGAAGTCATATATATATATATATTATTTAAACATATTATAAAAAGTTTCCAATTGTTTTTATGTTTGTTTAATATATTTATTCCTTTTATATAACTTAACTGTTGTAAACCACTTTCAGCTGCATTTCATGTATGAAAGGTACAATTTAAATAAAGTTTAGTTTTTTCTCTTAATCTATTTATTAAATGAAAATTGTGAGAAAAACAAGTTGCCTGTTTACTTACTTCTTGCACCATACTATCAAACAACATGAATCCTGTCCATGTGTAAATGTCATGTCTATTTGATAACATTATAGTATCAGTAAGATGCCTTAGTGTTCTTTGATGGGTTTTTCAGCCAACTACCTAAGGAAAGGTGTATTAAGTGTCCACTGATTTGAAGGCCCCTGTACACTTATGGTACCCTCACATGGAGCTATATCAATTATTGTCTGGCTGATTAGAGGTCGTCTTAGGTCCCACACAGACCTCAACTGTCAACTCCTCATGAGTCTCCCACCAACTCAGCTGCACCAGTTTCAGTTGAAAAATATAGGATTCACAGACTGTATATATAGATGACAACATGACTAAATGATGATGATCACCCGCCGGTTGCTGCCTGAAATACAGGTCATAAACCCCACGGCCTACTGGTACGATAAGACATGCAGAATAGTTCTTACCACACTGATGCATGTCCATGTGTTCATTTTGTAAATTTTGTTTGAATTAAGTATTTTGATGCATGACGACGTGGAGAAACATCATGATTGACAGCTGAGACTCACTAGGGATTGGTTGAGCACAAGACTCTGGCTGTGATTTACAGCATCAGGGATAATTTGCACAAAGGGAGGAAGTGGAGAGACATTGTTCATCTTTATATGCTGTCTATAGCATGCTGTTTAATTATATAAATATATAAATATTTTAATTTTAACAGCCACCTTTAAGGCGCTTTACAATACAATGGCTGAATCAGTATGGATGTTTTCAATCCAGCATTGCAATTGAGAGAAAAAAATCGCTATTGTTATTTACAATATTTACTTTTACCATTGTTATTGGTACAAACAATTTATCATAAACTAGAATAAAATAAAACACTTTTGTGAACAGACAATTCAACATATTTATAGTCTGATATTAGAATCCATTTTAGACCCTAGTTTTTTTAATTGGGACACATAACATTCATCTGTAAATCTTTAACTGTAAGCTACCTTTAGTCCAGTCAAATCATCACGTGTGCCTTCATGCACTGACAAATTTCCAGGGTTTTTTTTTTTTTTGTATTTGTTTATATGGATTATTATTATTATTATTATTATTTGACAATAAAGACTGAGCCTTAGAATATATTGGTTTATTTTGTTTTTTGATAATAATTAGCCTTGAAACAGTGTTTTCAGCTATGAAAACAACATTGACAGTGTTGCCCTGTTTTCCACGTCTGATAAATAGTTTGCGGAAACAAGAAACTAGGAACTGTCACACAGCCTCCTATAAAAGGAGGTAAGAAAAGGAAAACAGGGAAATTGTTCTCTTTTGTTTGGGAAACTGTGCAGATCTGGAGGAGACACACACAAACAGAATCATACTCACACTGCGATGAGAGTGATGACAAACACTATCAACGTCCAGGTTACGATGGAAAAGTCCGGAAAGTAGCCCATGGTGCGTTCTGCTGTTTGCCCTGAGCTCTGAGTTCTGTCACTGCTTCTCTCGGTTGAGGTGTATAAGCTGCAGAGAGGCGGTGCCACGGTTAAAAACATGTTGCGTAACTTCTTATCATCACCATCAGTGCATGCCAGCCCAGTCCAGGTCAACTGAACAATAAACTGCATATTTCTCCAACTCACCACTATGCCGAGTTGGTGAAGTTTTTGAGTCCACAAAACACTTCAGGAGTTCTAGGGGTAAAAAGTGTTTCAGCCAAATCCAATATAATTGAAGTAAATGCTGACTAATTCTTTAAACGTAAAAAAACAGCAAAAAACTAAAACAGAAAATGCCTCCATACTGTTCCTGTTGTGTCAGGCAAGTGTCCGTAAGCAACTAAATTCAAATTCGACTCGAAAGAAGGTCATTTACACCATGTTAATGTCTTTAGACCAGTAGTAGCCAACCAGTCGTACGTGATCGACGGCTCAATCTCGACCTTCGTCATTAACGATCCCCCTAACTCTGTGGACTCACTGGCTCCACAGGGCTACAGGGCCACAGCTTGTGGTCATTTTTTTGCTTTAAAATATTTGGTACATTACATTACATTACAGTATAATTGATCAGGTGTAAATTCAATTATTTTAATATATCTTTAAAGTTAAGTACATAAACATTTTAAAACCTTTTTTTATCTGTCAGTATAATTATAATTAGTCCTATTAAAATAATTTAAAAAAATTTAATTTTCTAACAATCAGATTAATATGTCTTCTGATATATGTTTATAGAACAAATATTTTGCTAATAATTGACTAATAATTTTGCTTCGGACAGCATGACCATGTGAAATTAAATATATTCACTATCAAATTTGACAGGCATTGTAAAAGCATATGGCCTTGTAATGACTGTTTAAAAAAACACACTAGATTATTAAGTAAATACATATTTAATATTATGATCATTTATCAATGCTTTCCAGGGATCTTATATATATATATATATTATATTATTTTTCTTAATACATACATTTCTATAATATTACACAATATTACATAAATTGTTAGTTGAATACTATTAACACCACCATCAATATTGATCAGAACCTCATATTTCAGAGACAAATACTATAAATATCTATTGAGTAGCAATTAAGTTTGATCAAAAATAAGAATTGCAAATGTCCAGTGCAAAACTGTTAATCTAATGTCTGGTTATTCCCCTTTGTACAGTAGCACAGGATTGGCCTACAGATTTAGCACCTTGTAGATAATTCTGGTGCAGTACCGAAGAACACCTCTAGGGCACGGGGTCAGTAAACAAAAAGTGTGTGAAAGTTTTAGGGAAAAAATGCACTTATGACCCAAACTGAGGACCCTTTCTAAAACTCAGAGAATATCATCTATTTAAGATTAGGAGGCTTTATAGAGGCAAACAGAGTTACGACCGGCCAAATGTCCTCACTTCCCTCACTCTGTTGCTTAAAAACTAAAGCCGGTCCTCACTATGTAGCAACTCCAAGGAAACACACAAACACACAATTTGTTATCACAGTTAGTTTAGTTACATATTTGTGTGTTTGAGCTGCTGGATGTCAGGGCAAAACTCTCCGTGTGTCACCTGATATCTAAAAATCAGTGTCCATGGAAAGTCATTCCCTCATTCCAGGGATGCCCACACCAAGGAAATTGTCACTCAAGAGCAATGTCCCTGAATCCCACTGTATGGTCTCAAATGGCAGTGTTGCAGGTTGTGCATTCATTTGATTGAGGAACTATTAACATTTCTTGTAATGGATTGTTGCATTCATGTTGTTCAAGCTAATTTACACGTCAATGTAGCAGCATACCTACTAATTGCCACAACATCTGTCTGTCTCTCTGTCTGTCTGTGGAACCTTTATCTCAGAAACCATTCATCTTATCAGCGTCACACTTGACAACAATGACAGCAAATGGAAATCTGTAAGATCTCATCAATATACATTCTATACATCTATATACGTTTTCTATACATTCCTATAAATCATAAAAAAATAACCATACCATATGCTGCAATTTATATGGTGCTTTATATTGTATGGTACTCTATAATGTCTTTAGATGAGTGAATTGTGAAGAATATACTGTTTATGTTTTGTTTTTTTCTAAAAGCGGAACATAAACTTTTGACTTGATAGTGAAGCAGGTTAGCGTGAGAGCTGCCAGGTTACTGCCACATAATCAGAGTTAGATTGAAGAAGAATCACTGGCTCTGGGCTCGAGTTTCAGATTGATGGGCACCGCAGGCGTGGTAAAACCATCCACTCCGAGCTCCAATGGAATCTGGGGGGGAAAATGTGTAACAAATAAGCTCTACCAAACTCACATCCTATTTCAAATGAGCATACTTAATAAAAAAAAACAGTGTTCTCACCTGTGTCTCCTTGCAGGTGACAAAACTAAAGTTCTGAAGGATCATGACTAAGGACAGCTTCATCGCCAAGAGAGCAAATCGCATTCCAATACAGTTCCTTGGTCCTGCTCCAAAGGGCAGGAAGGCATAGGGGTCGATGTTGCCTTTGTTCTCTTTGCTGAACCTGAAAAAAACATGAACAATTATCAGTAAGTTGCCTCATCTATACTTTTCTCATTTATAGCAGATCAATGAGATGATTAAAAAGAACGGCTCAGTGATTGGCCTTACTCCACTCTCACTTGAGGTGCCCTTAGAAAAGAGAACCAGGACCAAGCCTCAAACAGTCCTGTACTTTGAAGGTCATACCTGACACAGTGTTCTTAACTAACTCATTCAGTGATCGACTAGTGATGCCTCAGTGTTTCTACTGAACAACAAAGAAAGTTTTTTTATTACACCAGCAGTCAGATTTTTTAAGCACTTTTCAGTTTTGGGCTGGATCTATGGCAACTGTCAGTTGATAATGATTTCTCAAAGGGCTCTTTATGTTGTTTTCATTATTGTGAAATGTACTGTGAATGTAATGTTTATTGTGTGTTGTCTGTTTTTGGTCGCAAATTAAGTTTCTGGGGATTAAGTAAACTGTCTAATAAAATCTATCCTTCCATCCTTTGAAAGTGGGGGTCTGGACATGACGGGAGATACATTGACACCCTGGACGAATCGAGTGTATTACAGATATACAAACAAGCAACTATACAAATATCGGGAAGTTTAGTCGAAAGACTAATTTTGGATTAAATCTAAATTTAACCTGCACCTAATCTAGCCCAGTACCTTTCAGGTTTGAAGGCCTCAGGTTCAGGCCACAAAGCAGGGTCCCGGTGCAGAGCGTAAATTGGTACCATGACGACAACTCCCTTAGGAACGGTCACACCGTTCACTTCAACTGAGGCCTTCGTCATTCTCTCCAATCGATTGGCAATAGGGTACAGCCTCATTGACTCATTCACCACCATGTCCAGGTATTCCATCTGCATCACGGCTTCATAGGTGGGCTCACACTAGAGGAAGTGGATTTTAAAGTTGTAATAAGTTGGTAGCACAGAACCAGTTGCTAATTCATTGATAAAGCCCTATGAGACAAATTGTGATTTGTGAATATGGGCTATACAAATAAAATTAGATTGATTGATTGATAATTCATTACAGAGTATAGATACCTTTTCTGGGAAGGTTTCATCAATCTCCTTTTGCAAGATCTTTTGGATGTGAGGGTGGGTTGCCAGGAGGTAGGATATAAAGCCAAGTGTGCTGCTTGTGGTTTCATAGCCAGCAAAGATGAATATCATGGCCTGAGCCAGGATTTCATGATCAGTCAGCCCTGCAACACACACACACACACACAACATAATTCCACTATTGTATTGTTACTATAATGACTATACCTATAGACTTGTGGGCAACACTGTCGTCTATAAAGAATCTGAAATGATTTGCTTTGGAAATAATAGCAGGGAGTCGGGTATTGATGTCCTCACAGAGATAGATTGTGCAAACGAAATCAGAAACATGTAAAATATACTAAAATAAGCTTAAGGTATGACTCTAGAGAAAACTATAAACTTAAATGGGTCCATCCAGTTTCTTTCTCTACCTTTTTGCAAACTGCTGTCGTTTTTATTGTTCTCTGAAACCTGAGAGTCCACCATCAGCTGCATGAAGTCCACTCGGTTCTGCCAGACAGAAAACACACAGTTGTTGTTCAAGGGGAATCTTACACAAAACAAAATTGAAAGAAAACAAAACTTCACAAATTCAATCCGCTGTAGCTGCGGTGATTTACTTTGTGGTCAGCCTCCTTCCGATCGGTTTTTATCATCTGCAGGAACCTGTAGAAGTACTTAATCACATCAGTAGGGAATAATGCCAAATCCATCTTATCAAAGACTGGTCCCAAGAATGGAAACAGAACTGAAAAGAATAAGAAGAGATACAGTTAATTTGAATGTCAAAGAAAGACAACAAAATAGATATTCTGGTCAGAGAATAATGTTCAACATACCGGTAAGCACAAGTAATGGATTCATGAAGTTGAACTTGACCATTTTCTTGATGTTTGTTACAAACGGATCAGAGGGATGATTGATGGAATCAATGTCCACGCTGAAAGCAGTGCTGGTCACAACATCCATACTGTACGGTCCAAATACTCTGTAAAAAGGGCACGTAATCCCAATTGAGTACAAATTTTTATCTTTTTCATTTTGTTTGCGTGGTAGATACACCCGTCCACCCGTCCACAAAGTCTTGAGGCCGAACATTTCGTGTTCACACATACTTCCCCTCTGGAGAATGCAGGGGACTTCAGTGCATGTCTGAACGCAGCTTAACATTACTCACTCTTTAACTTCAATGACTTCATCCGCCCTGACTTTCTTGTGAAGACTCTCGATCAGGTTAGTCGAGTGTTTAAACATTATTGTGTACATCTGCCCCAAAAAAAACAATAAATTGTCAAATCTTTGCATATAGACATCCACCAGTTTTAGTGTGAATATGTGAATAATGCAAAAAAAATTTAAGTACACATTTTGTACCTCTTTCAGTCGGCCACTGGTGAATGACGGTGAGAGCACATTGCGAATCCTCTTCCATTCCTCATCTTCTACAATTGATACAGCATCACGTAAGGGTCCGTTTAGGCCAAAATCCTAAACAACACACCCACAGAGGACACCGTCATTACATTTGGTTCAATTATTAGTCTTCAGCCCCGCCCCCTTGTTGCTTTTCCTTACCCGTCTGTTGGTGAAGACAGAATAACACTCCTTAACCAAGACTGTTTTGATCATCGCTGTGTCCATTATAGCCAAGAGAGGCTGTCTGCCATCGTAACACCTTATATTGCAACAGCAGATATTGAAGTGAGTCGAATACAGCGTGGGACATCGCATGAGACATGTAGTATGTATCCTTAATTCATATCAAACACTTACCCCCACATCCTGCCATATTTATTAAAGCAGTCCGTGTCAACATTGTGGACGCCCTGTGGAGACGAGTGACAGAGGAATCAAAAGTGTCAAAACCATCATCAGCAGAGTGTCAGCTTAGATCACTGGAAACTTGTCTCACCTTCCTGTACTCCAAAAATGTCCCAATGAAGGGCAAAGGTTTGGGTCCACGGATGCCTAACTTCTTAAAAACACCATATGGAGCATATCCATACCTGGGGATTAAAAAAGCAGGAAAGTGAGAACAAATCCATTATTACTGAATAATATTACTATACAATATATATATATATATATATATATATATATATATATATATTATGACTACATATTATAAAAAAGTTTACAATTGTTTTCATGTTTCGTTGAATATCTTTGCCTTTTATAAGAATTCACTGTTGTAAACCTGATACTTGATACCCGAAGCTTCAACTTAGTTTACAGTTTCATAATTTTTCTGTCATCAGCTGCATTTTAGCATGCGCAAAATATTTGAAAACATAAAAATCCTTTCTTTCAGTTTGGTAACCCTAACCCTGCTGTCGAAGGAGCCCATTAAAACAGCCTTTATTATCTTATCAGCTATGCCTGTATGTGAACATTAACATATATAACTAAGGAAAGGTGTATTAGGTGTCCACTGATTTGTTTCTAATCCCCTGTACACATATGGTACCCTCACATGGAGTGATATGAATTATTGTCTGGCTGATTAGAGGTTGTCTTAGGTATATATAGATGACAACATGACTAAATGATCATCATAAACCCCACAGTCTACTGGTACAATAAGACATGTAGAATAGTTCTTACCACACTGATGCATGTCCATGTGTTCATTTTGTACTTTTTTTTCTAAATTAAGTATTTGATGCATGACAGCGTGGAGACACATCATGATTGACAGCTGAGACTGACTCGCGATTGGTTGAGCACAAGACTCTGGCTGCAAATTATAACATCAGGGAAAATTTGGCTTCATTTTTGCACAAAGGGAAGTGGAGACACACTGTTCATCTTTATATGCTGTCTATAGCATGCTGTTTGATGTATATATATAAATAAATAATTTTTAACAGCCACCTTTAAGGCTCTTTACAATAAATTGGCTGAATCAGCATGCATGTTTTCAATCCAGCATTGCAATTGAGAGAGAAATTCTTTAAGATTCATTTATAAACAAAACTGAGCTCAATTACGTACCTATATAGCACGTCTATATGTACATAACCTTGCAGCAGACAATATTTACTTTTACCACTGTTATTGGTACAAAGGATTTATCATAAAGCTGAAAAAACATAAAACAAGTTTGTGCACAGACAATTCAACATATGTATAGTCTGGTATAAGAATCCATTTTAGACCCTAGAGTCTTTTTAATTGGGACACATTACAATCATCTGTAAATTTTTAACTGTAGTCTACCTTTAGTCCAGTCAATTCATCACGTGTGCCTTCATGTACTGTCAAACCTCCAGGGTTGTGGCTTTTTTTTGTATCAGTAACTCAAAGGTTATTTGCCCTTGTTTTCTCAAATTTTGATACATGTATTTGTCCGCAACAAATAAAACTCACCTGGACCCATAAGCACACAAAAATAATTCTGAACTCAACAGCTCATCTCAATTGTGTGATTTCATGTTAGTGATGTGACTTAAAGGAACAGGGGGCTATTTTGGTTTACAAATCCACTGGTGGTATAGGAAACTTAGGGGCACACATAGAAATCATACTATTCAAACAAATGTTTTTTTAATTTGATGCCTCATTAAAAAAGAAGTCTGAGAATCATCCAGTATTTGTTAACTACACGTTAATGTGAGAAAGTGTCTGACTAAACGAGAAACCAAGATGAGAAAAATCAGATCTTACTTAATCTTGATCATTTTATAATGTTATATTTTCTTTTTCCTCTTTTATGATCTCTAACATTCTTTAACTTATGTGCTCTAGTGCTGTGTGATCTTCAATTTGCTTTTAAATTGTTTCTAATTGTTTGCTTTTTAACTTTAAGTACACTTTTTTTCCCTGTTAAAAGTCTTGGGTAGTATTTTCCCTCACTCTTGCTGAGAGTTAAGGGCAGAGGGTGTCGCACTTTTTGATTTGTGGATATGGAATGGTTGAATTTGATTATTAATATTATTGTTGTTGTTGTTGTTTTTGAGAATAAAGACTTGAATCAGTGTCTTCAGCTACGGAAAAGAACAATGACAGTGTTGCCCTGTTTTCCGCTTTAAATGTTGCGGACTCAAACGTTACCGTTTTCCCACGTGGACTCACCACCTCAAATTAAACGTCAGATAAATAGTGCGCGGAAACAAGAAACTAGAAACTGTCACACAGCCTCCTACAAAGAGCTGTAAGGAATGGAAACAGCCCGATTGAGTGTTTCCGCCTTTGTGCGGAATTGTTCACTTTTGTGGGAAACTGTTCAGATCTGGAAGACACACACACAAACAGAATCATACTCACACTGCGATGAGAGTGATGACAAACACTATCAACGTCCAGGTTTCGATGGAAAAGTCCGGAAAGTAGCCCATGGTGCGTTCTGCTGTGCGCCCTGAGCTCTGCGCTCCGTCACCGCTTCTTGAGGTGTGTGAGCTGCACAGAGGTGGTGCCACGGTTAAAAACATGTTGCGTAACTTCTTATCGTCACCATCAGTGCGTGCTGGCCCAGTCCAGGTCAACTGATCAATACACTTTACCTTTCTCTCACCTAAAGAGATAGTTCACCCTAAAATGAAAATGCACTCATTATCTACTCACCACTATGCCGATGGAGAGATGGGTGAAGTGTGCAGTTCAAAAAATACGTTCAGAGTTTAAGGGGTAAGCAGCCAAATCCAGTGCAATTGAGGTAAATGGTGACAAATTCTTAAAATGTAAAACACATAAATGCTTCCATGCTGCTCCAGTGTCCAAATTCAACTCGAATCAAGATCATTTACACCAAGGTTTTAAGCCCTAATGTCTACCATCGTGTCTCTGTCTCCTCAACTTGTCTTGTATCTCTACACTTGCAAAGCCTCTGTTTATGCAGTCATTTCACTGTAGCCTGTCTCAGCGAAGAAAATGAGAAGAGAGACAGAAAGGGAGGGAAAGAGAGAGAGAGAGAGAGAGAGAGAGAGAGAGAGAGAGAGAGAGAGAGTGGAGGGGGGGGGGACACAGAAAGAGACAGACAGGGAGGGACAGAGAGAGACAGAAAAAAAAGAGAGACAGAGGGGAAGAGAGAGAGACAGACACAGACAGACAGAAACAGAGAGAGAGACACAGGGGGAGAGAAGGACACAGAAAGAGACAGACAGGGAGGGTCAGAGAGAGACAGACAGACAGAGAAAGACAGAACGGAAGAGAGAGGGGGACACAGAAAGAGACAGACAGGGAGGGACAGAGAGAGACAGTAAAAAAAGAGAGACAGAGGGGGAGAGAGAGAAAGAGACATGACAAAATTAAAACAATAAATCTGTCTAATCTGGCCATAGATAAAAGAACCTCCCAGCTTTGGACCCAAGTGTACTGTCTGTATTTGTCATGCATTTCTATCCATATGTCAGTTAACCTGTGAGTTTCCACCACCTGTTTCATGGCTGTTTCGAAGCAGCATGAGGTTCAATGTGATTTCTGTCCAGCTGATCGTTCTCTGTGCAGTTAAAAAAAACTCTTCAGGCCCACACTGACTTAAAACCCCACTAAACTAATGAAAATAATTATTATTGTCAGGTCCTGCGTTGGGAGCGTATTCATTTATTAAAATATAACCTTTTAAAGTCTATAAATTGGCTCGTCAGTATAACCTACAATCTTCAACTTTGATTTTGTTCATGTTTTTAAATATAATGCAGGAACTTTTTGAATCTGTTGCACTTCTTAAGGTTTGTCCTGCTGCGAATGAGCAGACAGTCGGTGAGAGGCTGGTTATCTTCAGCACAGTCCTCCTCCTCCACCTCCTCTTCTTCCATGCTGGACTCTGGCTGTTTCTCCTGCTGCTTCTCCCTGGTCCTGCTTGTTGGTCCTTTCTTAGCATGAGAGACACTAATGTTGCTCAGCTGTTTTCTTTTGAGAACAAGGACTTTAAAAAAAATTCTCCACCATCAGGTCTTCATCATTGTCCCTCACTGTGTCCCCTGCTGCTCTGTCTGTAGTGTTTGAATCCACAGTCTGCTGCTTGTCCTTTCTTTGACAGCTGGTACACTCTGGTTGTCTTTTAATGTATCTGTGTCTTTCTGACCCTGCCGTGCCTCTTTTGTCCTCTCACTATCTTGTTGGGTCTGTCTCTGAGTGTCTCCTTTCACCTCCTCCCCTTTATCAGCAGAGGAGACGGAGAGGGAGTGACACAGAGTCAGTCTCAATTGGGCTCAGAGCAAACTGAAGATGTTTGGAGCATCAACAGTCACACTGGTGATTATTGTAGCAAAGATGTTAACCGAGACAAGGCCGACATGGAGGTTTTGTGGGCTGCATAAAGGTAAGCATGTGTTTTTGATTATGTCATGAGGATGAACATTCAACAGAGCTAAGAAAGTAGGTGTTTGTGGTATTGTGAGGCTAACTGAGTATCGCTAATGAAAACTTGTTGTGGGTCCCATAGCCATGGGCATGATATAGTAAATATAAACATTAAATATAATATAAGTATTTGGTAGATAACATTAGTTAAATTTTTCAGGTGTAGCAACATGTAAAATTAATTAATGCATCAATAAAGTTAACTACATAAACATTGCTTATCCTTTTTACATCTGTCAGTGGAGTCATAATTAGTCCTGTAAAACCAATAAATTTGATAAATATATTTCCTCATATATATCTATAGGAATACTGTAAGTATATCCCCCAAAACGTTGCTTCTGCGGTATCAAATTTGACAAGCATTTTCATGGACACCTGTAAAACCATATATGCCTTGTAGTGACTTGTAGTTTCAAACACACATGAGATCAATAAGTAAATATTGTATACATTTAATATTATGATCATTTATCAATGCTTTCAAGGGATCTGTAAGATTTCATCAATAGACATTGTATACATTTATATACGTTTTCTATACATCTCTATAAATCGGAAAAACATACTATATTATGGTACTAAAACATGTCTTTAGATGAGTGATTCGCGAACTTGAACGACAACCTTATAACTGAAGAATAATAATCTACTGTTTATGTTATTTTTTCTAAAAGCTGAACATAAACTGTTGACTTGGTAGTGAAGCATGTTAGAGTGAGAGCTGTCAGGTTACTACTACATAATCAGAGTTAGATCGAAGAAGAATCAGTGGCTCTGGGCTCGAGTTTCAGTTTGATCGGCACCGCAGGAATCGTTAAAGCAGCCAATCCCAGCTCCATCGGAATCTACGAAAACAATATGTATCAGAAATGAGGCTATATCAAAGCTCACATCCTAATTCAAACGACCAAACTTAATAACAACCAGTCTTCTCACCTGTGTCTCTTTGCAGGTGACAAAGCTAAAATTCTGAAGGACCATGACTAAGGCCAGCTTCATCGCCAATAGAGCAAATCGCATTCCAATACAGTTCCTTGGTCCTGCTCCAAAGGGCAGGAAGGCATAGGGGTCGATGTTGCCTTTGTTCTCTTTGCTGAACCTGAAAAAAACATGAACAAATATCAGTAAGTTGCCTCATCTATACTTTCCTCATTTACACAAGATCAATAAGATGATTAAAATGGCCAGTTCAGTGATTGGCCTTACTCCACTCTCACTTGAGGTCCCCTTAGAAAAGAGGACAAGGACAAGCCTCAAACAGTCCTGTCCTTTGAAGGTTTTTTATTCCCACCAGTCAGATTTCTTAAAGAAGGCTGTGAATTTAACACTCTGAATTTAACCTGCCATTAAACCAGTACAGTACCTTTCAGGTTTGAAGACCTCAGGCTCAGGCCACAAAGCAGGGTCCCGGTGCAGAGTGTGAACTGGTACCACGACAACAACTCCCTTAGGAACGGTCACACCGTTCACTTCAACTGAGGCCTTCGTCATTCTCTCCAATCAACTGGCAATAGGATACAGTCTCATTGATTCATTCACCACCATGTCTAGGTATTCCATCTGCATCAGGCCTTCATAGGTGGGCGCACACTAAAGGAAGTCAATTTAAAGTTGAAATGAGTTGGTATCACAGAAACACTTACTAATTAATTATAGTTATTTAAAAAAAAAAGTAAAGTAACCTTTTCTGGGAAGGTTTCATCAATTTCTTTTTGCAGGGTCTTTTGGATGTGAGGGTGGGTTGCCAGGTTGTAGGATATAAAGCCAAGTGTGCTGGTGGTGGTTTCATAGCCAGCAAAGATGAAAAACATGGCTTGTGCCAAGATTTCATTATCAGTCAGCCCTGCAACACACACACAACATAATGCAACTGTTGTATTGGGACTATTATAAAAAACCCTATGGACTGGTGGCCATCATTGTGGTATTAAGGCTCAGAAAATGTTTGCTTGGCAATGAATGATATTCATTGTGAGTGTGTGTCTGTGTGTGTGTGTGTGTGTGTGTGTGTGTGTGTGTGTGTATGTGTGTGTGTGTGTGTGTGTGTGTGTGTCTGTGCGTGTGTGTGTGAGGTTGTGAGAGCTGGTTATAAGCGGAGTTATGCCTACCTGCTGAGTATTGTATGTCACATAATAACGCAAAGTGAAAGCGGTATCTACCAAGTTTATGCTGGGTTCAGCCTTCCGAGAACAATGCAACCCCCGTTGGATGCTTCTTAATATTGTCTGATTCTTTGTTTGAACTTGAGGCTCTAAACAGCAGAGATGGCAATCATATGAAAATATTTGTAAGATAATACCCCACCTAGAGGGAGGGGAAGCAAAGAGGCAGAGAAGTACAACAGTTGATGTGATTAATGAACATTGATTTTTGGTAGGCCAATAAACCTAACGAAAAAGAAGAAGAAGTTTGGAGTCATCTCTAGTCGCCTCCAAACTTCCAGTTTTACTTGTCAGTAGTAGACAGCATATAGTTCAACAACTATGCACAATGAAACACAGTGTGAACATTGATATCTTTGACCACATTCTTTGTTTACATGTAAAATATACTAAAATAAGCTTAAGGTATGACTATAGAGAAAGCCATACCTAAATGTGTTCCTCCAGTTTCTTTCTCTACCTTTTTGCAAACTGCTGTCGTTTTTATTGTTCTCTGAAACCTGAGAGTCCACCATCAGCTGCATGAAGTCCACTCGGTTCTGCCAGACAAAAACACACAGTTGTTGTTCAAGGGGAATCTTACACAAACCAAAATAAAATTAAAATTAAACTTCACAATTAAATCCATTGTAGCGGCAATGAATTACTTTGTGGTCAGCCTTCTTCCGATCGGATTTTATCATCTGCAGGAAGCTGTAGAAGAACTTGGAAACTTCAGTTGGGAAGAATGCTACGTCCATCTTATCAAGGACTGGTATCAAGAATGGAAACAGAACTGAAAGGAATAAGAAGAGATACAGTTAATTTGAATGTCAAAGAAAGACGACAAAATAGATATTCTGGTGACAGAATAATGTTCAACATACTGATAAGCACAACAAGAGGTATCACGAAATCGAACTTGACCATTTTCTTGATGTTTTTTACAAACGGATCAGAGGGATGATTGATGGAATCAATGTCCACGCTGAAAGCAGTGCTGGTCACAACATCCATACTGTACGGTCCAAATACTCTGTAAAAAGGCACGTAATTCAAATTGAGTACAGTAATACCTATAATCCTTGAGTAAGAAAAAGTTAAAAATAAATAATAAAAGGGAAAATAATAATCAATCTCCTCACAAAGAGTAAAGCAGTTTTCAGACACAACCTTTGGAGGATATCCTGAGAGTTGGGTCTGTGATGCAATATATAATATGTATTCATTCTGCTGTGGCAATCACGTGTTTCGGTTTACAGCACACTGACACTAGCATCGGCCCTGATCACCAAAATCTCTCTTGATCTATTCACCAGTGTCTTCTACGTTCTTTTATCATAAGACATTGGATTTCTTTTTATCTTTTTAATTTTGTACCGTGTACGATATGTCATTAACCCCCCCACTCCACGAAGAGTTCTCAGAACCGCTCCTCCAGACTTTCTGAGGACTTAAACCCAAGTCCACAAAACCTGGAGGTCGGACATTTGTGTTCACACATTCATCCCCTCTGGAGAATGCAGGGGAGTCAGTGCATGTCTAAAAGCAGCTTAACATTACTCACTCTTTAACGTCAATGACTTCATCCGCCCCGACTTTCTTGTGAAGACTCTCGATCAGGTTAGTCGAGTGTTTAAACATTATTGTGTACATCTGCCAAAAAGAAAACAATGAATATTCCAATTCTAGCATTTAGACATCAACCACTTTTAGTGTGAATATGTGAATAATGCTAAAAAACTGTACACATTTTGTACCTCTTTCAGTCGGCCACTGGTGAATGATGGCGAGAGCACATTGCGAATTCTCTTCCATTTCTCATCTTTTACCATTGATACAGCATCACGTAATGGTCCGTTTAGGCCCAAATCCTAAATAAAACGGCCACAGAGGACATCGTCATTACATTTAGTTGAATTATTAGTCTTGAGCCCCCCCCCCCAGTTCTGCTTTTCCTTACCCATCTGTTGGTGAAGACAGAATAACACTCCTTAACCAAGACTGATTTGATCATGGCTGTGTCCATTATAGCCAAGAGAGGCTGTCTGCCATCCTAAAACCTTGTAAAGTAACAGCAGATATTGAAGTGAGTCGAATACAACGTGGGACATCGCATGAGAATGGAGAAACACTTACCCCCAAATCCTGCCATATTTCTTAAAGCAGCCCATGTCAAAATTGAGGCCCTGTGGAGACGAGTGACAGAGGAATCAAAAGAGTCAAAACCATCATCAGCAGAGTGTCAGCTTAGATCACTCGAAATGTGTCTCACCTTCCTGTACCCCAAAAATGTCCCAATGAAGGGTAAAGGTTTGGGTCCACGGATGCCTAACTTCTTAAAAACGCCATATGGAGCATATCCATACCTGGGGATTAAAAAAGCAGGAAAGTGAGAAAAATCCATTATTAATGAAGTCATATATATATATATATTATTTAAACATATTATAAAAAGTTTCCAATTGTTTTTATGTTTGTTTAATATATTTATTTCTTTTATATAACTTAACTGTTGTAAACCACTTTCAGCTGCATTTCATGTATGAAAGGTACAATTTAAATAAAGTTTAGTTTTTTCTCTTAATCTATTTATTAAATGAAAATTGTGAGAAAAACAAGTTGCCTGTTTACTTACTTCTTGCACCATACTATCAAACAACATGAATCCTGTCCATGTGTAAATGTCATGTCTATTTGATAACATTATAGTATCAGTAAGATGCCTTAGTGTTCTTTGATGGGTTTTTCAGCCAACTACCTAAGGAAAGGTGTATTAAGTGTCCACTGATTTGAAGGCCCCTGTACACTTATGGTACCCTCACATGGAGCTATATCAATTATTGTCTGGCTGATTAGAGGTCGTCTTAGGTCCCACACAGACCTCAACTGTCAACTCCTCATGAGTCTCCCACCAACTCAGCTGCACCAGTTTCAGTTGAAAAATATAGGATTCACAGACTGTATATATAGATGACAACATGACTAAATGATGATGATCACCCGCCGGTTGCTGCCTGAAATACAGGTCATAAACCCCACGGCCTACTGTCACGATAAGACATGCAGAATAGTTCTTACCACACTGATGCATGTCCATGTGTTCATTTTGTAAATTTTGTTTGAATTAAGTATTTTGATGCATGACGACGTGGAGAAACATCATGATTGACAGCTGAGACTCACTAGGGATTGGTTGAGCACAAGACTCTGGCTGTGATTTACAGCATCAGGGATAATTTGCACAAAGGGAGGAAGTGGAGAGACATTGTTCATCTTTATATGCTGTCTATAGCATGCTGTTTAATTATATAAATATATAAATATTTTAATTTTAACAGCCACCTTTAAGGCGCTTTACAATACAATGGCTGAATCAGTATGGATGTTTTCAATCCAGCATTGCAATTGAGAGAAAAAAATCGCTATTGTTATTTACAATATTTACTTTTACCATTGTTATTGGTACAAACAATTTATCATAAACTAGAATAAAATAAAACACTTTTGTGAACAGACAATTCAACATATTTATAGTCTGATATTAGAATCCATTTTAGACCCTAGTTTTTTTAATTGGGACACATAACATTCATCTGTAAATCTTTAACTGTAAGCTACCTTTAGTCCAGTCAAATCATCACGTGTGCCTTCATGCACTGACAAATTTCCAGGGTTGTTTTTTTTTTTGTATTTGTTTATATGGATTATTATTATTATTATTATTATTTGACAATAAAGACTGAGCCTTAGAATATATTGGTTTATTTTGTTTTTTGATAATAATTAGCCTTGAAACAGTGTTTTCAGCTATGAAAACAACATTGACAGTGTTGCCCTGTTTTCCACGTCTGATAAATAGTTTGCGGAAACAAGAAACTAGGAACTGTCACACAGCCTCCTATAAAAGGAGGTAAGAAAAGGAAAACAGGGAAATTGTTCTCTTTTGTTTGGGAAACTGTGCAGATCTGGAGGAGACACACACAAACAGAATCATACTCACACTGCGATGAGAGTGATGACAAACACTATCAACGTCCAGGTTACGATGGAAAAGTCCGGAAAGTAGCCCATGGTGCGTTCTGCTGTTTGCCCTGAGCTCTGAGTTCTGTCACTGCTTCTCTCGGTTGAGGTGTATAAGCTGCAGAGAGGCGGTGCCACGGTTAAAAACATGTTGCGTAACTTCTTATCATCACCATCAGTGCATGCCAGCCCAGTCCAGGTCAACTGAACAATAAACTGCATATTTCTCCAACTCACCACTATGCCGAGTTGGTGAAGTTTTTGAGTCCACAAAACACTTCAGGAGTTCTAGGGGTAAAAAGTGTTTCAGCCAAATCCAATATAATTGAAGTAAATGCTGACTAATTCTTTAAACGTAAAAAAACAGCAAAAAACTAAAACAGAAAATGCCTCCATACTGTTCCTGTTGTGTCAGGCAAGTGTCCGTAAGCAACTAAATTCAAATTCGACTCGAAAGAAGGTCATTTACACCATGTTAATGTCTTTAGACCAGTAGTAGCCAACCAGTCGTACGTGATCGACGGCTCAATCTCGACCTTCGTCATTAACGATCCCCCTAACTCTGTGGACTCACTGGCTCCACAGGGCTACAGGGCCACAGCTTGTGGTCATTTTTTTGCTTTAAAATATTTGGTACATTACATTACATTACAGTATAATTGATCAGGTGTAAATTCAATTATTTTAATATATCTTTAAAGTTAAGTACATAAACATTTTAAAACCTTTTTTTATCTGTCAGTATAATTATAATTAGTCCTATTAAAATAATTTAAAAAAATTTAATTTTCTAACAATCAGATTAATATGTCTTCTGATATATGTTTATAGAACAAATATTTTGCTAATAATTGACTAATAATTTTGCTTCGGACAGCATGACCATGTGAAATTAAATATATTCACTATCAAATTTGACAGGCATTGTAAAAGCATATGGCCTTGTAATGACTGTTTAAAAAACACACTAGATTATTAAGTAAATACATATTTAATATTATGATCATTTATCAATGCTTTCCAGGGATCTTATATATATATATATATTATATTATTTTTCTTAATACATACATTTCTATAATATTACACAATATTACATAAATTGTTAGTTGAATACTATTAACACCACCATCAATATTGATCAGAACCTCATATTTCAGAGACAAATACTATAAATATCTATTGAGTAGCAATTAAGTTTGATCAAAAATAAGAATTGCAAATGTCCAGTGCAAAACTGTTAATCTAATGTCTGGTTATTCCCCTTTGTACAGTAGCACAGGATTGGCCTACAGATTTAGCACCTTGTAGATAATTCTGGTGCAGTACCGAAGAACACCTCTAGGGCACGGGGTCAGTAAACAAAAAGTGTGTGAAAGTTTTAGGGAAAAAATGCACTTATGACCCAAACTGAGGACCCTTTCTAAAACTCAGAGAATATCATCTATTTAAGATTAGGAGGCTTTATAGAGGCAAACAGAGTTACGACCGGCCAAATGTCCTCACTTCCCTCACTCTGTTGCTTAAAAACTAAAGCCGGTCCTCACTATGTAGCAACTCCAAGGAAACACACACACACACAATTTGTTATCACAGTTAGTTTAGTTACATATTTGTGTGTTTGAGCTGCTGGATGTCAGGGCAAAACTCTCCGTGTGTCACCTGATATCTAAAAATCAGTGTCCATGGAAAGTCATTCCCTCATTCCAGGGATGCCCACACCAAGGAAATTGTCACTCAAGAGCAATGTCCCTGAATCCCACTGTATGGTCTCAAATGGCAGTGTTGCAGGTTGTGCATTCATTTGATTGAGGAACTATTAACATTTCTTGTAATGGATTGTTGCATTCATGTTGTTCAAGCTAATTTACACGTCAATGTAGCAGCATACCTACTAATTGCCACAACATCTGTCTGTCTCTCTGTCTGTCTGTGGAACCTTTATCTCAGAAACCATTCATCTTATCAGCGTCACACTTGACAACAATGACAGCAAATGGAAATCTGTAAGATCTCATCAATATACATTCTATACATCTATATACGTTTTCTATACATTCCTATAAATCATAAAAAAATAACCATACCATATGCTGCAATTTATATGGTGCTTTATATTGTATGGTACTCTATAATGTCTTTAGATGAGTGAATTGTGAAGAATATACTGTTTATGTTTTGTTTTTTTCTAAAAGCGGAACATAAACTTTTGACTTGATAGTGAAGCAGGTTAGCGTGAGAGCTGCCAGGTTACTGCCACATAATCAGAGTTAGATTGAAGAAGAATCACTGGCTCTGGGCTCGAGTTTCAGATTGATGGGCACCGCAGGCGTGGTAAAACCATCCACTCCGAGCTCCAATGGAATCTGGGGGGAAAAATGTGTAACAAATAAGCTCTACCAAACTCACATCCTATTTCAAATGAGCATACTTAATAAAAAAAAACAGTGTTCTCACCTGTGTCTCCTTGCAGGTGACAAAACTAAAGTTCTGAAGGATCATGACTAAGGACAGCTTCATCGCCAAGAGAGCAAATCGCATTCCAATACAGTTCCTTGGTCCTGCTCCAAAGGGCAGGAAGGCATAGGGGTCGATGTTGCCTTTGTTCTCTTTGCTGAACCTGAAAAAAACATGAACAATTATCAGTAAGTTGCCTCATCTATACTTTTCTCATTTATAGCAGATCAATGAGATGATTAAAAAGAACGGCTCAGTGATTGGCCTTACTCCACTCTCACTTGAGGTGCCCTTAGAAAAGAGAACCAGGACCAAGCCTCAAACAGTCCTGTACTTTGAAGGTCATACCTGACACAGTGTTCTTAACTAACTCATTCAGTGATCGACTAGTGATGCCTCAGTGTTTCTACTGAACAACAAAGAAAGTTTTTTTATTACACCAGCAGTCAGATTTTTTAAGCACTTTTCAGTTTTGGGCTGGATCTATGGCAACTGTCAGTTGATAATGATTTCTCAAAGGGCTCTTTATGTTGTTTTCATTATTGTGAAATGTACTGTGAATGTAATGTTTATTGTGTGTTGTCTGTTTTTGGTCGCAAATTAAGTTTCTGGGGATTAAGTAAACTGTCTAATAAAATCTATCCTTCCATCCTTTGAAAGTGGGGGTCTGGACATGACGGGAGATACATTGACACCCTGGACGAATCGAGTGTATTACAGATATACAAACAAGCAACTATACAAATATCGGGAAGTTTAGTCGAAAGACTAATTTTGGATTAAATCTAAATTTAACCTGCACCTAATCCAGCACAGTACCTTTCAGGTTTGAAGGCCTCAGGTTCAGGCCACAAAGCAGGGTCCCGGTGCAGAGCGTAAATTGGTACCATGACGACAACTCCCTTAGGAACGGTCACACCGTTCACTTCAACTGAGGCCTTCGTCATTCTCTCCAATCGATTGGCAATAGGGTACAGCCTCATTGACTCATTCACCACCATGTCCAGGTATTCCATCTGCATCACGGCTTCATAGGTGGGCTCACACTAGAGGAAGTGGATTTTAAAGTTGTAATAAGTTGGTAGCACAGAACCAGTTGCTAATTCATTGATAAAGCCCTATGAGACAAATTGTGATTTGTGAATATGGGCTATACAAATAAAATTAGATTGATTGATTGATAATTCATTACAGATTATAGATACCTTTTCTGGGAAGGTTTCATCAATCTCCTTTTGCAAGATCTTTTGGATGTGAGGGTGGGTTGCCAGGAGGTAGGATATAAAGCCAAGTGTGCTGCTTGTGGTTTCATAGCCAGCAAAGATGAATATCATGGCCTGAGCCAGGATTTCATGATCAGTCAGCCCTGCAACACACACACACACACACAACATAATTCCACTATTGTATTGTTACTATAATGACTATACTTATAGACTTGTGGGCAACACTGTCGTCTGGAAAGAATCTGAAATGATTTGCTTTGGAAATAATAGCAGGGAGTCGGGTATTGATGTCCTCACAGAGATAGATTGTGCAAACGAAATCAGAAACATGTAAAATATACTAAAATAAGCTTAAGGTATGACTCTAGAGAAAACTATAAACTTAAATGGGTCCATCCAGTTTCTTTCTCTACCTTTTTGCAAACTGCTGTCGTTTTTATTGTTCTCTGAAACCTGAGAGTCCACCATCAGCTGCATGAAGTCCACTCGGTTCTGCCAGACAGAAAACACACAGTTGTTGTTCAAGGGGAATCTTACACAAAACAAAATTGAAAGAAAACAAAACTTCACAAATTCAATCCGCTGTAGCTGCGGTGATTTACTTTGTGGTCAGCCTCCTTCCGATCGGTTTTTATCATCTGCAGGAACCTGTAGAAGTACTTAATCACATCAGTAGGGAATAATGCCAAATCCATCTTATCAAAGACTGGTCCCAAGAATGGAAACAGAACTGAAAAGAATAAGAAGAGATAGTTAATTTGAATGTCAAAGAAAGACAACAAAATAGATATTCTGGTCAGAGAATAATGTTCAACATACCGGTAAGCACAAGTAATGGATTCATGAAGTTGAACTTGACCATTTTCTTGATGTTTGTTACAAACGGATCAGAGGGATGATTGATGGAATCAATGTCCACGCTGAAAGCAGTGCTGGTCACAACATCCATACTGTACGGTCCAAATACTCTGTAAAAAGGGCACGTAATCCCAATTGAGTACAAATTTTTATCTTTTTCATTTTGTTTGCGTGGTAGATACACCCGTCCACCCGTCCACAAAGTCTTGAGGCCGAACATTTGTGTTCACACATACTTCCCCTCTGGAGAATGCAGGGGACTTCAGTGCATGTCTGAACGCAGCTTAACATTACTCACTCTTTAACTTCAATGACTTCATCCGCCTCGACTTTCTTGTGAAGACTCTCGATCAGGTTAGTCGAGTGTTTAAACATTATTGTGTACATCTGCCCCAAAAAAAACAATAAATTGTCAAATCTTTGCATATAGACATCCACCAGTTTTAGTGTGAATATGTGAATAATGCAAAAAAAATTTAAGTACACATTTTGTACCTCTTTCAGTCGGCCACTGGTGAATGACGGTGAGAGCACATTGCGAATCCTCTTCCATTCCTCATCTTCTACAATTGATACAGCATCACGTAAGGGTCCGTTTAGGCCAAAATCCTAAACAACACACCCACAGAGGACACCGTCATTACATTTGGTTCAATTATTAGTCTTCAGCCCCCCCGCCCCCTTGTTGCTTTTCCTTACCCGTCTGTTGGTGAAGACAGAATAACACTCCTTAACCAAGACTGTTTTGATCATCGCTGTGTCCATTATAGCCAAGAGAGGCTGTCTGCCATCGTAACACCTTATATTGCAACAGCAGATATTGAAGTGAGTCGAATACAGCGTGGGACATCGCATGAGACATGTAGTATGTATCCTTAATTCATATCAAACACTTACCCCCACATCCTGCCATATTTATTAAAGCAGTCCGTGTCAACATTGTGGACGCCCTGTGGAGACGAGTGACAGAGGAATCAAAAGTGTCAAAACCATCATCAGCAGAGTGTCAGCTTAGATCACTGGAAACTTGTCTCACCTTCCTGTACTCCAAAAATGTCCCAATGAAGGGCAAAGGTTTGGGTCCACGGATGCCTAACTTCTTAAAAACACCATATGGAGCATATCCATACCTGGGGATTAAAAAAGCAGGAAAGTGAGAACAAATCCATTATTACTGAATAATATTACTATACAATATATATATATATATATATATATATATATATATTATGACTACATATTATAAAAAAGTTTACAATTGTTTTCATGTTTCGTTGAATATCTTTGCCTTTTATAAGAATTCACTGTTGTAAACCTGATACTTGATACCCGAAGCTTCAACTTAGTTTACAGTTTCATAATTTTTCTGTCATCAGCCGCATTTTAGCATGCGCAAAATATTTGAAAACATAAAAATCCTTTCTTTCAGTTTGGTAACCCTAACCCTGCTGTCGAAGGAGCCCATTAAAACAGCCTTTATTATCTTATCAGCTATGCCTGTATGTGAACATTAACATATATAACTAAGGAAAGGTGTATTAGGTGTCCACTGATTTGTTTCTAATCCCCTGTACACATATGGTACCCTCACATGGAGTGATATGAATTATTGTCTGGCTGATTAGAGGTTGTCTTAGGTATATATAGATGACAACATGACTAAATGATCATCATAAACCCCACAGTCTACTGGTACAATAAGACATGTAGAATAGTTCTTACCACACTGATGCATGTCCATGTGTTCATTTTGTACTTTTTTTTCTAAATTAAGTATTTGATGCATGACAGCGTGGAGACACATCATGATTGACAGCTGAGACTGACTCGCGATTGGTTGAGCACAAGACTCTGGCTGCAAATTATAACATCAGGGAAAATTTGGCTTCATTTTTGCACAAAGGGAAGTGGAGACACACTGTTCATCTTTATATGCTGTCTATAGCATGCTGTTTGATGTATATATATAAATAAATAATTTTTAACAGCCACCTTTAAGGCTCTTTACAATAAATTGGCTGAATCAGCATGCATGTTTTCAATCCAGCATTGCAATTGAGAGAGAAATTCTTTAAGATTCATTTATAAACAAAACTGAGCTCAATTACGTACCTATATAGCACGTCTATATGTACATAACCTTGCAGCAGACAATATTTACTTTTACCACTGTTATTGGTACAAAGGATTTATCATAAAGCTGAAAAAACATAAAACAAGTTTGTGCACAGACAATTCAACATATGTATAGTCTGGTATAAGAATCCATTTTAGACCCTAGAGTCTTTTTAATTGGGACACATTACAATCATCTGTAAATTTTTAACTGTAGTCTACCTTTAGTCCAGTCAATTCATCACGTGTGCCTTCATGTACTGTCAAACCTCCAGGGTTGTGGCTTTTTTTTGTATCAGTAACTCAAAGGTTATTTGCCCTTGTTTTCTCAAATTTTGATACATGTATTTGTCCGCAACAAATAAAACTCACCTGGACCCATAAGCACACAAAAATAATTCTGAACTCAACAGCTCATCTCAATTGTGTGATTTCATGTTAGTGATGTGACTTAAAGGAACAGGGGGCTATTTTGGTTTACAAATCCACTGGTGGTATAGGAAACTTAGGGGCACATATAGAAATCATACTATTCAAACAAATGTTTTTTTAATTTGATGCCTCATTAAAAAAGAAGTCTGAGAATCATCCAGTATTTGTTAACTACACGTTAATGTGAGAAAGTGTCTGACTAAACGAGAAACCAAGATGAGAAAAATCAGATCTTACTTAATCTTGATCATTTTATAATGTTATATTTTCTTTTTCCTCTTTTATGATCTCTAACATTCTTTAACTTATGTGCTCTAGTGCTGTGTGATCTTCAATTTGCTTTTAAATTGTTTGCTTTTTAACTTTAAGTACACTTTTTTTCCCTGTTAAAAGTCTTGGGTAGTATTTTCCCTCACTCTTGCTGAGAGTTAAGGGCAGAGGGTGTCGCACTTTTTGATTTGTGGATATGGAATGGTTGAATTTGATTATTAATATTATTGTTGTTGTTTTTGAGAATAAAGACTTGAATCAGTGTCTTCAGCTACGGAAAAGAACAATGACAGTGTTGCCCTGTTTTCCGCTTTAAATGTTGCGGACTCAAACGTTACCGTTTTCCCACGTGGACTCACCACCTCAAATTAAACGTCAGATAAATAGTGCGCGGAAACAAGAAACTAGAAACTGTCACACAGCCTCCTACAAAGAGCTGTAAGGAATGGAAACAGCCCGATTGAGTGTTTCCGCCTTTGTGCGGAATTGTTCACTTTTGTGGGAAACTGTTCAGATCTGGAAGACACACACACAAACAGAATCATACTCACACTGCGATGAGAGTGATGACAAACACTATCAACGTCCAGGTTTCGATGGAAAAGTCCGGAAAGTAGCCCATGGTGCGTTCTGCTGTGCGCCCTGAGCTCTGCGCTCCGTCACCGCTTCTTGAGGTGTGTGAGCTGCACAGAGGTGGTGCCACGGTTAAAAACATGTTGCGTAACTTCTTATCGTCACCATCAGTGCGTGCTGGCCCAGTCCAGGTCAACTGATCAATAAACTTTACCTTTCTCCCACCTAAAGACATAGTTCACCCTAAAATGAAAATGCACTCATTATCTACTCACCACTATGCCGATGGAGAGATGGGTGAAGTGTGCAGTTCAAAAAATACTTTCGGAGTTTAAGGGGTAAGCAGCCAAATCCAGTGCAATTGAGGTAAATGGTGACAAATTCTTAAAATGTAAAACACATAAATGCTTCCATGCTGCTCCAGTGTCCAAATTCAACTCGAATCAAGATCATTTACACCAAGGTTTTAAGCCCTAATGTCTACCATCGTGTCTCTGTCTCCTCAACTTGTCTTGTATCTCTACACTTGCAAAGCCTCTGTTTATGCATTCATTTCACTGTAGCCTGTCTCAGCGAAGAAAATGAGAAGAGAGACAGAAAGGGAGGGAAAGAGAGAGAGAGAGAGAGAGAGAGAGAGAGAGAGAGAGAGAGAGTGGAGGGGGGGGGACACAGAAAGAGACAGACAGGGAGGGACAGAGAGAGACAGAAAAAAAAGAGAGACAGAGGGGAAGAGAGAGAGACAGACACAGACAGACAGAAACAGAGAGAGAGACACAGGGGGAGAGAAGGACACAGAAAGAGACAGACAGGGAGGGTCAGAGAGAGACAGACAGACAGAGAAAGACAGAACGGAAGAGAGAGGGGGACACAGAAAGAGACAGACAGGGAGGGACAGAGAGAGACAGTAAAAAAAGAGAGACAGAGGGGGAGAGAGAGAAAGAGACATGATAAAATTAAAACAATAAATCGGTCTAATCTGGCCATAGATAAAAGAACCTCCCAGCTTTGGACCCAAGTGTACTGTCTGTATTTGTCATGCATTTCTATCCATATGTCAGTTAACCTGTGAGTTTCCACCACCTGTTTCATGGCTGTTTCGAAGCAGCATGAGGTTCAATGTGATTTCTGTCCAGCTGATCGTTCTCTGTGCAGTTAAAAAAAACTCTTCAGGCCCACACTGACTTAAAACCCCACTAAACTAATTGTGGTGACTATTCAAAAAACAAAACTTGTCACCTGATGGTGGTTTGGGATGGTTCTTAACTCGATTCCAGAGTGAATAAAAAAGAAAGGTTGCGAAGGTTATGATGTCTTTGGGTGAGGTTCCCGTTTATTTCAACAAAAAGAATAAGGCAAGTTGACAAACAAAAAGCTTCTATTGATTCTCTGGCTGTCGTGTAAAAACTGTGTCTCTCCCACCACCACTCAACTCAAACTAATCAGCTCTCCTGATCTCTAACAGCTGGGGCAGATTCTGGGGTAAAAGAAAGGAACAGAAACAATACTGCACCCTAAGTAAATACCTACACAACATAAAAAATGGCTCCTACACTAATGAAAATAATTATTTTTGTCAGGTCCTGCGTTGGGAGCGTATTCATTTATTAAAATATAACCTATTAAAGTCTATAAATTTGCTCGTCAGTATAACCTACAATCTTCAACTTTGATTTTGTTCATGTTTTTAAATATAATGCAGGAACTTTTTGAATCTGTTGCACTTCTTAAGGTTTGTCCTGCTGCGAATGAGCAGTCGGTGAGAGGCTGGTTATCTTCAGCACAGTCCTCCTCCTCCACCTCCTCTTCTTCCATGCTGGACTCTGGCTGTTTCTCCTGCTGCTTCTCCCTGGTCCTGCTTGTTGGTCCTTTCTTAGCATGAGAGACACTAATGTTGCTCAGCTGTTTTCTTTTGAGAACAAGGACTTTAAAAAAAATTCTCCACCATCAGGTCTTCATCATTGTCCCTCACTGTGTCCCCTGCTGCTCTGTCTGCAGTGTTTGAATCCACAGTCTGCTGCTTGTCCTTTCTTTGACAGCTGGTACACTCTGGTTGTCTTTTAATGTATCTGTGTCTTTCTGACCCTGCCGTGCCTCTTTTGTCCTCTCACTATCTTGTTGGGTCTGTCTCTGAGTGTCTCCTTTCACCTCCTCCCCTTTAGAGGAGACGGAGAGGGAGTGACACAGAGTCAGTCTCAATTGGGCTCAGAGCAAACTGAAGATGTTTGGAGCATCAACAGTCACACTGGTGATTATTGTAGCAAAGATGTTAACCGAGACAAGGCCGACATGGAGGTTTTGTGGGCTGCATAAAGGTAAGCATGTGTTTTTGATTATGTCATGAGGATGAACATTCAACAGAGCTAAGAAAGTAGGTGTTTGTGGTATTGTGAGGCTAACTGAGTATCGCTAATGAAAACTTGTTGTGGGTCCCATAGCCATGGGCATGATATAGTAAATATAAACATTAAATATAATATAGGTATTTGGTAGATAACATTAGTTAAATTTTTCAGGTGTAGCAACATGTAAAATTAATTAATGCATCAATAAAGTTAACTACATAAACATTGCTTATCCTTTTTACATCTGTCAGTGGAGTTATAATTAGTCCTGTAAAAACAATTAATTTGATAAATATATTTCCTCATATATATCTATAGGAATACTGTAAGTATATCCCCCAAAACATTGCTTCTGCGGTATCAAATTTGACAAGCATTTTCATGGACACCTGTAAAACCATATGCCTTGTAGTGACTTGTAGTTTCAAACACACATGAGATCAATAAGTAAATATTGTACACATTTAATATTATGATCATTTATCAATGCTTTCAAGGGATCTGTAAGATTTCATCAATAGACATTGTATACATTTATATACGTTTTCTATACATCTCTATAAATCGGAAAAACATACTATATTATGGTACTAAAACATGTCTTTAGATGAGTGATTCGCGAACTTGAACTACAGACAACCTTATAACTGAAGAATAATAATCTACTGTTTATGTTATTTTTTCTAAAAGCTGAACATAAACTGTTGACTTGGTAGTGAAGCATGTTAGAGTGAGAGCTGCCAGGTTACTACTACATAATCAGAGTTAGATCGAAGAAGAATCAGTGGCTCTGGGCTCGAGTTTCAGTTTGATCGGCACCGCAGGAATCGTTAAAGCAGCCAATCCCAGCTCCATCGGAATCTACGAAAACAATATGTATCAGAAATGAGGCTATATCAAAGCTCACATCCTAATTCAAACGACCAAACTTAATAACAACCAGTCTTCTCACCTGTGTCTCTTTGCAGGTGACAAAGCTAAAATTCTGAAGGACCATGACTAAGGCCAGCTTCATCGCCAATAGAGCAAATCGCATTCCAATACAGTTCCTTGGTCCTGCTCCAAAGGGCAGGAAGGCATAGGGGTCGATGTTGCCTTTGTTCTCTTTGCTGAACCTGAAAAAAACATGAACAAATATCAGTAAGTTGCCTCATCTATACTTTCCTCATTTACACAAGATCAATAAGATGATTAAAATGGCCAGTTCAGTGATTGGCCTTACTCCACTCTCACTTGAGGTCCCCTTAGAAAAGAGGACAAGGACAAGCCTCAAACAGTCCTGTCCATTGAAGGTTTTTTATTCCCACCCGTCAGATTTCTTAAAGAAGGCTGTGAATTTAACACTCTGAATTTAACCTGCCATTAAACCAGTACAGTACCTTTCAGGTTTGAAGACCTCAGGCTCAGGCCACAAAGCAGGGTCCCGGTGCAGAGTGTGAATTGGTACCACGACAACAACTCCCTTAGGAACGGTCACACCGTTCACTTCAACTGAGGCCTTCGTCATTCTCTCCAATCGACTGGCAATAGGATACAGCCTCATTGATTCATTCACCACCATGTCCAGGTATTCCATCTGCATCAGGCCTTCATAGGTGGGCGCACACTAAAGGAAGTCAATTTAAAGTTGAAATGAGTTGGTATCACAGAAACACTTACTAATTAATTATAGTTATTTAAAAAAAAAAGTAAAGTAACCTTTTCTGGGAAGGTTTCATCAATTTCTTTTTGCAGGGTCTTTTGGATGTGAGGGTGGGTTGCCAGGTTGTAGGATATAAAGCCAAGTGTGCTGGTGGTGGTTTCATAGCCAGCAAAGATGAAAAACATGGCCTGTGCCAAGATTTCATTATCAGTCAGCCCTGCAACACACACACAACATAATGCAACTGTTGTATTGGGACTATTATAAAAAACCCTATGGACTGGTGGCCATCATTGTGGTATTAAGGCTCAGAAAATGTTTGCTTGGCAATGGATGATATTCATTGTGAGTGTGTGTCTGTGTGTGTGTGTGTGTGTGTGTGTGTATGTGTGTGTGTGTGTGTGTCTGTGCGTGTGTGTGTGAGGTTGTGAGAGCTGGTTATAAGCGGAGTTATGCCTACCTGCTGAGTATTGTATGTCACATAATAACGCAAAGTGAAAGCGGTATCTACCAAGTTTATGCTGGGTTCAGCCTTTCGAGAACAATGCAACCCCCGTTGGATGCTTCTTAATATTGTCTGATTCTTTGTTTGAACTTGAGGCTCTAAACAGCAGAGATGGCAATCATATGAAAATATTTGTAAGATAATACCCCACCTAGAGGGAGGGGAAGCAAAGAGGCAGAGAAGTACAACAGTTGATGTGATTAATGCACATTGATTTTTGGTAGGCCAATAAACCTAATGAAAAAGAAGAAGTTTGGAGTCATCTCTAGTCGCCTCCAAACTTCCAGTTTTACTTGTCAGTAGTAGACAGCATATAGTTCAACAACTATGCACAATGAAACACAGTGTGAACATTGATATCTTTGACCACATTCTTTGTTTACATGTAAAATATACTAAAATAAGCTTAAGGTATGACTATAGATACAACTATGAACTTAAATGTGTTCCTCCAGTTTCTTTCTCTACCTTTTTGCAAACTGCTGTCGTTTTTATTGTTCTCTGAAACCTGAGAGTCCACCATCAGCTGCATGAAGTCCACTCGGTTCTGCCAGACAAAAACACACAGTTGTTGTTCAAGGGGAATCTTACACAAACCAAAATAAAAAAAAAATTAAACTTCACAATTAAATCCATTGTAGCGGCAATGAATTACTTTGTGGTCAGCCTTCTTCCGATCGGATTTTATCATCTGCAGGAAGCTGTAGAAGAACTTGGAAACTTCAGTTGGGAAGAATGCTACGTCCATCTTATCAAGGACTGGTATCAAGAATGGAAACAGAACTGAAAGGAATAAGAAGAGATACAGTTAATTTGAATGTCAAAGAAAGACGACAAAATAGATATTCTGGTGACAGAATAATGTTCAACATACTGATAAGCACAACAAGAGGTATCACGAAATCGAACTTGACCATTTTCTTGATGTTTTTTACAAATGGATCAGAGGGATGATTGATGGAATCAATGTCCACGCTGAAAGCAGTGCTGGTCACAACATCCATACTGTACGGTCCAAAAACTCTGTAAAAAGGCACGTAATTCAAATTGAGTACAGTAATACATATAATCCTTGAGTAAGAAAAAGTTAAACAAATGGGAAAATAATAATCAATCTCGTCACAAAGAGTAAAGCAGTTTTCAGACACAACCTTTGGAGGATATCCTGAGAGTTGGGTCTGTGATGCAAGATATAATATGTATTCATTCTGCTGTGGCAATTACGTGTTTCGGTTTACAGCACACTGACACCAGCATCGGCCCTGATCACCAAAATCTCTCTTGATCTATTCACCAGTGTCTTCTACGTTCTTTTATCATAAGACATTGGATTTATTTTTATCTTTTTAATTTTGTACCGTGTACGATATGTCATTAACCCCCCCACTCCACGAAGAGTTCTCAGAACCGCTCCTCCAGACTTTCTGAGGACTTAAACCCAAGTCCACAAAACCTGGAGGTCGGACATTTGTGTTCACACATACAGTACATCCCCTCTGGAGAATGCAGGGGAGTCAGTGCATGTCTAAAAGCAGCTTAACATTACTCACTCTTTAACGTCAATGACTTCATCCGCCCCGACTTTCTTGTGAAGACTCTCGATCAGGTTAGTCGAGTGTTTAAACATTATTGTGTACATCTGCCAAAAAGAAAACAATGAATATTCCAATTCTAGCATTTAGACATCAACCACTTTTAGTGTGAATATGTGAATAATGCTAAAAAACTGTACACATTTTGTACCTCTTTCAGTCGGCCACTGGTGAATGATGGCGAGAGCACATTGCGAATTCTCTTCCATTTCTCATCTTTTACCATTGATACAGCATCACGTAATGGTCCGTTTAGGCCCAAATCCTAAATAAAACGGCCACAGAGGACACTGTCATTACATTTAGTTCAATTATTAGTCTTGAGCCCCCCCCCCAGTGTTGCTTTTCCTTACCCGTCTATTGGTGAAGACAGAATAACACTCCTTAACCAAGACTGTTTTGATCATGGCTGTATCCATTATAGCCAAGAGAGGTTGTCTGCCATCGTAAAACCTTGTAATGTAACAGCAGATATTGAAGTGAGTCGAATACAACGTGGGACATTGCATGAGAATGGAGGATGTATTCTTAATTCATATCAAACACTTACCCCCAAATCCTGCCATATTTCTTAAAGCAGCCCATGTCAAAATTGAGGCCCTGTGGAGACGAGTGACAGAGGAATCAAAAGAGTCAAAACCATCATCAGCAGTGTCAGCTTAGATCACTCGAAATGTGTCTCACCTTCCTGTACCCCAAAAATGTCCCAATGAAGGGCAAAGGTTTGGGTCCACGGATGCCTAACTTCTTAAAAACGCCATATGGAGCATATCCATACCTGGGGATTAAAAAAGCAGGAAAGTGAGAAAAATCCATTATTAATGAAGTCATATGTGTATATATATTATTTAAACATATTATTAAAAGTTTCCAATTGTTTTTATGTTCGTTTAATATATTTATTCCTTTTATATAACTTAACAGTTGTAAACCACTTTCAGCTGCATTTCATGTATGAAAGGTACAATTTAAATAAAGTTTAGTTTTACTTACTTCTTGCACCCTACTATCAAACAACATGATGATGATCACCAGCCGGTTGCTGCCTGAAATACAGGTCATAAACCCCACGGCCTACTGGTACGATAAGACATGCAGAATAGTTCTTACCACACTGATGCGTGTCCAAGTGTTCATTTTGTAAATTTTGTTTGAATTAAGTATTTTGATGCATGACGACGTGGAGAAACATCATGATTGACAGCTGAGACTCACTAGGGATTGGTTGAGCACAAGACTCTGGCTGTGATTTACAGCATCAGGGATAATTTGCACAAAGGGAGGAAGTGGAGAGACATTGTTCATCTTTATATGCTGTCTATAGCATGCTGTTTAATTATATAAATATATAAATATTTTAATTTTAACAGCCACCTTTAAGGCGCTTTACAATACAATGGCTGAATCTGTATGGATGTTTTCAATCCAGCATTGCAATTGAGAGAAAAAAATCGCTATTGTTATTTACAATATTTACTTTTACCATTGTTATTGGTACAAACAATTGATCATAAACTAGAATAAAATAAAACACTTTTGTGAACAGACAATTCAACATATTTATAGTCTGATATTAGAATCCATTTTAGACCCTAGAGTTTTTTTAATTGGGACACATAACATTCATCTGTAAATCTTTAACTGTAAGCTACCTTTAGTCCAGTCAAATCATCACGTGTGCCTTCATGCACTGACAAATCTCCAGGGTTGTGTTTTTTTTTGTATTTGTTTATATGGATTATTATTATTATTATTATTATTATTTGACAATAAAGACTGAGCCTTAGAATATATTGGTTTATTTTGTTTTTTGATAATAATTAGCCTTGAAACAGTGTTTTCAGCTATGAAAACAACATTGACAGTGTTGCCCTGTTTTCCACGTCTGATAAATAGTTTGCGGAAACAAGAAACTAGGAACTGTCACACAGCCTCCTATAAAAGGAGGTAAGAAAAGGAAAACAGGGAAATTGTTCTCTTTTGTTTGGGAAACTGTGCAGATCTGGAGGAGACACACACAAACAGAATCATACTCACACTGCGATGAGAGTGATGACAAACACTATCAACGTCCAGGTTACGATGGAAAAGTCCGGAAAGTAGCCCATGGTGCGTTCTGCTGTGCACCCTGAGCTCTGAGTTCTGTCACTGCTTCTCTCGGTTGAGGTGTATAAGCTGCAGAGAGGCGGTGCCACGGTTAAAAACATGTTGCGTAACTTCTTATCATCACCATCAGTGCATGCCAGCCCAGTCCAGGTCAACTGAACAATAAACTGCATATTTCTCCAACTCACCACTATGCCGAGTTGGTGAAGTTTTTGAGTCCACAAAACACTTCAGGAGTTCTAGGGGTAAAAAGTGTTTCAGCCAAATCCAATATAATTGAAGTAAATGCTGACTAATTCTTTAAACGTAAAAAAACAGCAAAAAACTAAAACAGAAAATGCCTCCATACTGTTCCTGTGGTGTCAGGCAAGTGTCCGTAAGCAATTAAATTCAAATTCGACTCGAAAGAAGGTCATTTACACCATGTTAATGTCTTTAGACCAGTAGTAGCCAACCAGTCGTACGTGATCGACGGCTCAATCTCGACCTTCGTCATTAACGATCCCCCTAACTCTGTGGACTCACTGGCTCCACAGGGCTACAGGGCCACAGCTTGTGGTCATTTTTTTGCTTTAAAATATTTGGTACATTACATTACATTACAGTATAATTGATCAGGTGTAAATTCAAATATTTTAATTAATCTCTAAAGTTAAGTACATAAACATTTTAAAACCTTTTTTTATCTGTCAGTATAATTATAATTAGTCCTATTAAAATAATTTAAAAAAATTGAATTTTCTAACAATCAGATTAATATGTCTTCTGATATATGTTTATAGAACAAATATTTTGCTAATAATTGACTAATAATTTTGCTTCGGACAGCATGACCATGTGAAATTAAATATATTCACTATCAAATTTGACAGGCATTTGTAAAAGCATATGGCCTTGTAATGACTGTTTCAAAAACACAGTAGATTATTAAGTAAATACATATTTAATATTATGATAATTTATCAATGCTTTCCAGGGATCTTATATGTATATATGATCTTATATATATATATATATATATATATATATATATATATATATATATATATATATATATAATATTCTTTTTCTTAATACATACATTTCTATAATATTACACAATATTAAATAAATTGTAAGTTGAATACTATTTACACCACCATGAATATTGATCAGAACCTCATATTTCAGAGACAAATACTATAAATATCTATTGAGTAACAATTAAGTTTTATCGAAAATAAGAATTGCAAATGTCCAGTACAAACTGTTAATCTAATGTCTGTTTATTCCTCTTTGTACAGTAGCACAGGATTGGCCTACAGATTTAGCACCTTGTAGATAATTCTGGTGCAGTACCGAAGAACACCTCTAGGGCACGGGGTCAGTAAACAAAAAGTGTGTGAAAGTTTTAGGGAAAAAATGCACTTAAGACCCAAACTGAGGACCCTTTCTAAAACTCAGAGAATATCGTCTATTTAAGATTAGGAGGCTTTATAGAGGCAAACAAAGTTAGGACCGGCCAAATGTCCTCACTTCCCTCACTCTGTTGCTTAAAAACTAAAGCCGGTCCTCACTATGTAGCAACTGCAAGGAAACACACACACACAATTTGTTATCACAGTTAGTTTAGTTACATATTTGTGTGTTTGAGCTGCTGGATGTCAGGGCAAAACTCTCTGTGTGTCACCTGATATCTCAAAATCAGTGTCCATGGAAAGTCATTCCTTCATTCCAGGGATGCCCACACCAAGGAAATTGTCACTCAAGAGCAATGTCCCTGAATCCCACTGTGTGGCCCCCATGGTTTCAAATGGCAGTGTTGCAGGTTGTGCATTCATTTGATTGAGGAACTATTAACATTTCTTGTAATGGATTGTTGCATTCATGTTGTTCAAGCTAATTTACACGTCAATGTAGCAGCATACCTACTAATTGCCACAACATCTGTCTGTCTCTCTCTCTGTCTGTCTGTGGAACCTTTATCTCAGAAACCATTCATCTTATCAGTGTCACACTTGACAACAATGACAGCAAATGGAAATCTGTAAGATCTCATCAATATACATTCTATACATCTATATACGTTTTCTATACATTCCTATAAATCGAAAAAAATTAACCATACCATATGCTGAAATTTATATGGTGCTTTATATTGTATGGTACTCTATAATGTCTTTAGATGAGTGAATTGTGAAGAATATACTGTTTATGTTTGTTTTTTTTCTAAAAGCGGAACATAAACTTTTGACTTGATAGTGAAGCAGGTTAGCGTGAGAGCTGCCAGGTTACTGCCACATAATCAGAGTTAGATTGAAGAAGAATCACTGGCTCTGGGCTCGAGTTTCAGTTTGATGGGCACCGCAGGCGTGGTAAAACCATCCACTCCGAGCTCCATCGGAATCTAGGAAAACAATATGTATCAGAAATTAGGCTATACCAAAGATCACATCCTAATTTTATCGACCACAATTAATAAAAACCAGTGTTCTCACCTGGGTCTCCTTGCAGGTGACAAAGCTAAAGTTCTGAAGGATCATGACTAAGGACAGCTTCATCGCCAAGAGAGCAAATCGCATTCCAATACAGTTCCTTGGTCCTGCTCCAAAGGGCAGGAAGGCATAGGGGTCGATGTTGCCTTTGTTCTCTTTGCTGAACCTGAAAAACACATGAACAATTATCAGTAAGTTGCCTCATCTATACCACTTTTCTCATTTATAGCAGATCAATGAGATGATTAAAAAGAACGGCTCAGTGATTGGCCTTACTCCACTCTCACTTGAGGTGCCCTTAGAAAAGAAAACCAGGACCAAGCCTCAAACAGTCCTGTACTTTGAAGGTCATACCTGACACAGTGTTCTTAACTAACTCATTCAGTGATCGACTAGTGATGCCTCAGTGTTTCTACTGAACCACAAAGAAGGTTTTTTTATTACACCAAAAGTCAGATTTTTTATGCACTTTTCAGTTTTGGGCTGGACCTATGGCAACTGTCAGTTGATAATGATTTCTCAAATGGCTCTTTATGTTGTTTTCATTATTGTGAAATGTACTGTGAATGTAATGTTTATTGTGTGTTGTCTGTTTTTGGTCGCAAATTAAGTTTCTGGGGATTAAGTAAACTGTCTAATAAAATCTATCCTTCCATCCTTTGAAAGTGGGGGTCTGGACATGACGGGAGATACATTGACACCCTGGATGAATCGTCTGTATCACAGATATACAGACAAGCAACTATACAAATATCGGGAAGTTTAGTCGAAAGACTAATTTTGGATTAAATCTAAATTTAACCTGCACCTAATCTAGCCCAGTACCTTTCAGGTTTGAAGGCCTCAGGTTCAGGCCACAAAGCAGGGTCCCGGTGCAGAGCGTAAATTGGTACCATAACGACAACTCCCTTAGGAACGGTCACACCGTTCACTTCAACTGAGGCCTTCGTCATTCTCTCCAATCGATTGGCAATAGGGTACAGCCTCATTGACTCATTCACCACCATGTCCAGGTATTCCATCTGCATCACGGCTTCATAGGTGGGCGCACACTAAAGGAAGTGGATTTTAAAGTTGTAATAAGTTGGTAGCACAGAACCAGTTGCTAATTCATTGATAAAGCCCTATGAGACAAATTGTGATTTGTGAATATGGGCTATACAAATAAAATTAGATTGATTGATAATTCATTACAGATTATAGATACCTTTTCTGGGAAGGTTTCATCAATCTCCTTTTGCAAGATCTTTTGGATGTGAGGGTGGGTTGCCAGGAGGTAGGATATAAAGCCAAGTGTGCTGCTTGTGGTTTCATAGCCAGCAAAGATGAATATCATGGCCTGAGACAGGATTTCATGATCAGTCAGCCCTGCAACACACACACACACACACACACACAACATAATTCCACTATTGTATTGTTACTATAATGACTATACTTATAGACTTGTGGGCAACACTGTCGTCTGTAAAGAATCTGAAAAGATTTGCTTTGGAAATAATAGCAGGGAGTCGGGTATTGATGTCATCACAGAGATAGATGGTTCAAACGAAATCAGAAACATGTAAAATATACTAAAATAAGCTTAAGGTATGACTCTAGAGAAAACTATAAACTTAAATGGGTCCATCCAGTTTCTTTCTCTACCTTTTTGCAAACTGCTGTCGTTTTTATTGTTCTCTGAAACCTGAGAGTCTACCATCAGCTGCATGAAGTCCACTCGGTTCTGCCAGACAAAAAACACACAGTTGTTGTTCAAGGGGAATCTTACACAAAACAAAATAAAAAAAAAATTAAACTTCACAATTAAATCCATTGTAGCGGCAATGAATTACTTTGTGGTCAGCCTTCTTCCGATCGGATTTTATCATCTGCAGGAAGCTGTAGAAGAACTTGGAAACTTCAGTTGGGAAGAATGACACATCCATCTTATCAAAGACTGGTCCCAAGAATGGAAACAGAACTGAAAGGAATAAGAAGAGATACAGTTAATTTGAATGTCAAAGAAAGACGACAAAATAGATATTTTAGTGACAGAATAATGTTCAACATACTGATAAGCACAACAAAAGGGTCCAGGAAGTTGAACTTGACCATTTTCTTGATGTTTGTTACAAACGGATCAGAGGGATGATTGATGGAATCAATGTCCACGCTGAAAGCAGTGCTGGTCACAACATCCATACTGTACGGTCCAAATACTCTGTAAAAAAGGTAGTAATTCCAATTGAGTACAGTAATACCTATAATCCTTGAGTAAGAAAAAGTAAACAAATGGGAAATCACAAAGACTGAAGCAGTTTTCAGATGCAACCTCTGGAGGATGTCCTGAGAGTTGAGTCCGTGATGCAGATGCAGGCAGAGGCAGGACATACCATGTATTATTTCTGCTGTGGAGATCACGTGTTCCTGTTTACAGCACACTGACACCAGCATTGGCCCTGATCACCAAAAGCTCTCTTGACCTTTTCACCAGTGTCTTCTACGTTCTTTTATCATAAGATTTATTATTTCTCATTTCTCTGTAAAAAAAGTCTTGAGGCCGAACATTTGTGTTCACACATACATCCCCTCTGGAGAATGCAGGGGAGTCAGTGCATGTCTGAAAGCAGCTTAACATTACTCACTCTTTAACTTCAATGACTTCATCCGCCCCGACTTTCTTGTGAAGACTCTCGATCAGGTTAGTCGAGTGTTTAAACATTATTGTGTACATCTGCACAAAAGAAAAAAAAAAATTGTCAAGTATTTGCAAATAGACATCAACCAGTTTTAGTGTGAATATGCGAATAAACTGAAAAAAGTTAGTATTTTTAACCTCTTTCAGTCGGCCACTGGTGAATGACGGAGAGAGCACACTGCGGATCCTCTTCCATTGCTCATCTTCTACTATTGATATAGCATCACTTAAGGGTCCGTTCAAGCCAATATCCTGAACCACACACCCACAGAGGACACCGTCATTACATTTAGTTCAAATTAAATTAACCAAATGTCCCCCCCCCCCCCCCGTGTTGCTTTTCCTTACCCGTCTGTTGGTGAAGACAGAATAACACTCCTTAACCAAGACTGTTTTGATCATCGCTGTGTCCATTATAGCCAAGAGAGGCTGTCTGCCATCGTAAAGCCTTTTAATGCAACAGCAGATATTGAAGTGAGTCGAATACAGGTTGGGAAATCGCATGAGACATGTAGTATGTATCCTTAATTCATATCAAACACTTACCCCCACATCCTGCCATATTTATTAAAGCAGTCCGTGTCAACATTGTGGACGCCCTGTGGAGACGAGTGACAGAGGAATCAAAAGTGTCAAAACCATCATCAGCAGAGTGTCAGCTTAGATCACTGGAAACTTGTCTCACCTTCCTGTACTCCAAAAATGTCCCAATGAAGGGCAAAGGTTTGGGTCCACGGATGCCTAACTTCTTAAAAACACCATATGGAGCATATCCATAACTGGGGATTAAAAAAAGGAGGAAACTGAGACCACGTCCATTATCAAAAAGTTTACAATTGTTTTTATGTTCATTGAATATCTTTGTCTTTTATGTGAATTCACTGTTGTAAAGCTCTTTCAGCTGCATTTCATGTATGGAAGGTAATAAAAAAATGTAATAAAGTTTTCAATATGAACAATTCAAATTAAGTTTTTCGTGCATCGACTTTTTTCTCTTGTTCTATTTTTAAATGAAAAATGTGAGAAAAACAAGTTGTCTGTTTACTTACTTATTGCACCTTACTATCAAACAACATGAATCATGACTTCATGTGACTGTCATGTCTATTTGATAACATTATAGTATCTGTGTTCTTTGATGGGTTTATCAGTCAAAACCCAGTACTTGATACTCCGAAGTTTCAGTTTACTTTTCTGTCATCAGCTGCATTTCTCTATCTGCAAACGGGCTAATTGTGATTTGTGAAAATGGGCGAGACCAATAAAATGTTTTTTATTGTTTGAACTGGTTCTTATTGTGTGACTTGTGTTTTGAAAGATGCTTTCTAAATAAATTATTATCGTGATCCTGGATCATGACCATTATGGTGGATCATGGATCATGGCGGGAGCTGATTGTGGATTATGATTATAGCTAGATTGCTTACAATTAAAATATACCTACTCACATATACAACCAAAATATACCTCTTTATTAATTCTAGATGCAGTCTTTTCTAATAAAATGTTTAAATTTTCTTGTTTTGATGACTTCTATTGAACTTCTGTCCGTCCTGTGAGAGGGATTCGTCACTCTTGTCGTTTTTCCACACTCTTGTTGATGATGTTGCAACTTGTTAAGCCCTATGAGGCAAAGTGTGATTTGTGGAGGATTATTATTATTATTATTATTATTATTATGTGACAATAAAGAATTAAGCGTATAAAGCCTTAAAATTAAATAATCATTTATTTTGTTTTTCTGATAATAAGCAGCCTTGAATCAGTGTCTTCAGCTACGGATAACCACAATGACAGTTTTGCCCTGTTTTCCACTTTAAATGTTACGGACTAGTATTCCCCTCTCTGCTGGAGAGGTTGTGGTATAATTTGCGACTTTTCCCACATTTTCTGGGATTGCCCTAAATTGCAGAAGTTCTGGGAGGGGGTGAAGGGGGAGGTACGTGAGATCTTGAACTTGACCTACAACAGCTGATTTTGGGAACTACACCTTCAAGGGGGCTAAGGAAAAATTAATTGTATATGATCAGAGTTATGATGCTAATTGCCCACAAAATTATCACAGTAAATTGGCTAAAGCCCCACCTACCGTGGACCAGTGGGCCCAGAGGCTCCAGGCCTTGAATTGCATGGAAAGTTTAACTGCAAGCCTAAGACTCCGGATGGACATTTACTTTGCAAAGTGGACACCTGTGATAACGTATCTGTTAAAATGAATATTCTGTTGACATTTTACTGGATAAGCTGGACTGGATGTGAAACTATGTGAACCTATTGGGATAACTCTTCTGCCATTTGTGTTCTCTTTTTATTTTGTCTTCACTTGTAATATTGTATGACATGCTGTGTGAGACTCACTGTCAAGGTACTTGTTCTAATGAAAAAGTTTTAAAAAAAACGGACTCAAACGCTACAGTTTTCACACGTGGACTCACAACCTCGAATTAAACGTCAGATAAATAGTGCGCCGAAACAAGAAACTAGAATCTGCCACACAGCCTCCTACAAAGAGCTGTAAGGAAAGGAAACAGCCAGATTGCGTGTTTCCGCATTTGTGCAGAATTGTTCACTTTTGTTTGGGAAACTGTTCAGATCTGGAAGACACACACACCAACAAAATCATACTCACACTGCGATGAGAGTGATGACAAACACTATCAACGTCCAGGTTTCGATGGAAAAGTCCGGAAAGTAACCCATGGTGCGTCCTGCTGTGCGCCCTGGGCTCTGCGCTCCGTCACCGCTTCTCTGGGTTGAAGTGTGTGAGCTGCACAGAGGCGGTGCCACGGTTAAAAACATGTTGCGTAACTTCTTATCGTCACCATCAGTGCGTGGTGATTCAGTCCAGGTCAACTGATCAATACACTGCACCTTTCTCCCACCTAAAGAGATAGTTCACCCAAAAAACGAAAATTCATACATTATCTACTCTCCACTATATATAGTATAGTATAGTATACAGTATATATATATATCAGTAAGCAGAGGACATTTAGGCCATCAACATGGCCATCGCCATTTACTTCAATTGGATTGGATTTGGCTGTAACGCTGTTTAACCCTTGAACTCTTGAAGTGTTTTGTGGACACTTCACCCACCCCTCAATCGGCATAGTAATGAGGGGACTAATACTGAATTCTCATTTTTGGGTGAATTATCCCAAAGAAAGAACATCATAATTAGAGGAGCATGACAAAGCTATTAGTGATCTTTGTGCCACAAAATAAAATGTACCTGAGTTTGATAATCTGGGACAGGTCACTATGTAATCTGGGACACTTGTATTCGGCTTGTGAACATTATGACATTTTTTTAGAAAGCTGAATAAGAAAATATGTATTATTCATAAAAATGTCATTAATTCACATGAACATGTAAAAGTCATATTTCTTTCATAGAGAACCCTTAATCTTAAATCAAGAAGCTATAATATTCATTCAAAAAATTATAATATCAATTCAAATTCAACAGTAATAAAAATAACTAACCTATTTATTAATTCATTAAATCACTATTCTATTGGGGAGACTCAGGGAACTTTCCTTGCAGGTGAGAGTCAGATAAACACTGATCATCCCATCGTCTTCTCCACATGTTCTAATGAAACAAATGGCTGTAGACCATAGGACAGACACGTTTCTGTGCACACTGTATTTTACAAAACCCATTTTAAACAACTCAATGCATAAACAAACCTAATTTGATAACGATAAAGAACATTGTCTAATTTATGACAGATTTATACCCTTAACACTAATCTTATCAGAATCTTACGTCACCGACCTTGGCATGCAATTTCAAGGAGGAGCTTCTGATTGACACTTTCACCGAACCCTCTGTGACATCACCTCCTTGAAGTCACATGATGTCTATACATTAAATAAGTCACAAGCCAGACATCGCTAGACTCCACTGGTTGAAATTACATCCTGCTTTTTTGACCGTGCCCAAGAATCTTATCATAGCAAGTATCTATACCAAATTTCGAACCACTGATCTATTTAATCCAATCGAATTCAATTCAATTTTATTTGTATTATCTCTCGGGACCTTAAAAGTTATAGAGGAAACCCAACAGTTCCTAAAAAAAGCAGTCACTTTGGCGAATGTGCAGAGAAAATTAACTCCCTCTTTACTGGAGATCGTCTGGCAGAACCAGGTTCAATGTGGGCAGCAGCCTGCGTCAAGCATGCTTGACCCTGAATTCACGTTTCAAAGGGCAGGAGGAGTCTATTTTATAGGTTTACTCCACTTGTTTTCATGGAGAATCTGCTATCAATAATATCATATACTACCTAACAACAACTATGATTTAAATATATTTGATTTAAACTGAAATTAGGAAAAAAGTTTTGGGAAAGTTTATTATATTAACAAGTCAATTTTTGCAACTATAAGCTCAGTCTGACCTGGAAACTCTGGGACCGTATAGTCCTATGCACCCCCACAAAACCCCCTAGCCCTATTTTTATCCTTTCTGGTTAGCTGGGTTTCATTTATCAATTTTTAGGTATATTGTAACAGTTGCAAGCTTTTGTGCTTGCAGCTGCAGATCTCAAGACAGTGTGGAGGCTTATGACCTCATGTCCTCTATTCCTTGTGTTCTATTTCTTCACTACTATCACTACAGTCCAATAACATATATTCACAGGCATGAAATCTACAGTTTTCACAGTTTCTAGTTTTCCCCAAAGTATCAGTTCCCTTGATTTCACACCCAATGGTTGATCTGAAATACATTTCAATATTTACCATTCAAAAATTTACATTTAAGTTGTTTCTGCAGTCAAATGTCAAACCAGTACAAATTTGACACAAACATTATGTAAGAATAAAAGTTGGGAGCTGATTGGAGTAAGATTCACCAGCATAGGAACTTTTTCAGCTGGTGTGTGTCACATAACCTCAATCAGTAAGTTACAAGGCAAACATGGTCGAAGTGTACAGTAAAAGTTACAGGCACAACCATTGATGACCTTTAATGGACAAAACTCTCAGAACATTTCTGTGAAATCCTGGCAGACCCTGGCCATCCCTTGTTCTTTATGTCTAAGTGTGTTTCCATACAGTTGGCTCAAATGTAGGACAAAGACATACAGGAGTTAATTCCTCCTGCAGCTGCCGTTAGACTTTAAATCATTTATTGTGATTCTAATTCATTAAGACCCTGCACCGTGCTTTTACATTTTTTGCTTAATTTCATTTTTTTTTATAGTATTAATCTTCCATCTTTTGTGTTTCTGCTGAGGATTTCCCCTTTCATCCACTTTTCCCAGCCCTATCAGCATTGTCTCATTTCCTCATAATCACATGCTTAGGCAAACGTCATACTCATTATTCCTCAAATGACTCAAGTCCTTAGTGATTAGTGGTTTAAGAAAACATGTGACATTGTGTTTAACTTTGGTCTCCTTTCTGTCCCTGTTTACTTAGACCATAAAAGCGACTGATCTTTAGCCCTCTACAGGATACGGTGATTGCTGCTATCAGCTTTCGGATCAGTCAGTTTGTGCCGACACTCACTCTTTGCCCTACTCTTTAGATATAAAAAAAAAAAGCATTAGATATACCACTGTGCCGTGAGAAGTTTTCCTCGGCTTAGAATAAATAATAATTGTTGTAAAGGTTGCATGTCTCATTGCTTGTCTTTTATGTCTGTGATCCGAGCAGCAGTATGGTGAGAGAAGTCAAGGACATAAAAACCTCATGATGAGGTCTGAACGAAAATCTGTGGAAAGACTGAATATAATGTGGGACTGGATTAACCAAATTATTGATTTATATAGATATAAATTGACTGTTTTATGTCCCTCCCTATGCACAGGATTTATGCACTTCAACATTCGGTACAAGGGTAAAAACTGAGTCATTAGGCCGCGATTACATAGTTTCTGTTGCTATTCTGAGCGGGGGGGGGGGGGGGGGGGGGGGAATTAAGAGGTGTGAAATAGCAGCTTGGTGGCCACTGTGTCGTCCAGATGTTGTCTGGGAAATGGTAATTGACCTGCTAATTGAGTCTGGGCTCCTCGCGTCAGCTCTGAGCCTCATAGGGTTTTCGGCCTTATTAGAGACACCTGCCTATCTGACAGCAAACCTGAGACCCACAGTAAAGTGATTGTGTCAACCCCTCTCTCGATCTCTCGGTCTCTTTCTCTCTCTCACACACACACACACACACACACACACTTACCCTTTCCTTTACCTAACCCCTCGGCCATGTCTCGCAGCAACAGCCTGCTCGCTGAGGTCGTAAGTCATTATATTGACTAACACTGATTTTTTCAAGACTTACTCTAACCCTAACCAAGGTTCCTGTATGCCTAACCCTGACTCTTACCCGAACCCTGCCTAACCCTAAGATTATCTAACGTTAAGCTTATGTCTTCACCTTAAACTCTAAACATTTACGTTATGAGGACTTGCTTTTTGTCCCCATTAGTCCCCATAATGTTAGTGTGTAAACAGATTTAGGTCCCTACAAAATACTTGGACCCACATACACACACACACATACAGTGCCTTGCATAAGTATTCACCCCCTTTGGACTTTTCTACATTTTGTCATGGTATAACCACAGATTCAAATTTATTTCATCGTGAGTTTATGTAATGGACCAACACAAAATAGTGCATCATTTGGAAGTGGGGGGAAATATTACATGGATTTCACAATTATTTACAAATAAAAATCTGAAAAGTGTTGAGTGCATATGTATTCACCCCCTTTACTGTGAAACCCCTAACAAAGATCTGGTGCGACCAATTGCATTCACAAGTCACATTTGCAAGTCACATAATTAGTAAATAGGGTCCACCTGTCTGCAATTTAATCTCAGTATAAATACACCTGTTCTGTGACGGACTCAGAGTTTGTTGGAGATCATTACTGAACAAACAGCATAATGAAGACCAAGGAGCTCACCAAACAGGTCAGGGATAAAGTTGTGGAGAAATATGAAGCAGGGTTAGGTTATAAAAAAATATCCAGAGCTTTGAACATCTCTCTGAGCACCATAAAATCCATCATAAGAAAATGGAAAGAATATGGCACAACCGCAAACCTACCAAGAGGAGGCCGTCCACCCAAACTGAAGAGTCGGACAAGGAGAAAATTAATCAGAGAAGCAACCAGGAGGCCCATGGTTACTCTGGAGGAGTTGCAGAGATCCACAGCTGAGGTGGGAGAATCTGTCCACAGGACAACTATTAGTCGTCTACTCCACAAATCTGGCCTTTATGGAAGAGTGGCAAGAAGAAAGCCATTGTTGAAAGGGATCCATAAAAAATCCCGTTTGGAGTTTGCCAGAAGCCATGTGGGAGACACAGCAAACATGTGGAAGAAGGTGCTCTGGTCAGATGAGACCAAAATTGAACTTTTTGGCCTCAATGCAAAACGCTATGTGTGGCGAAAACCCAACACTGCCCATCACCCTGAGCACACCATCCCAACAGTGAAACATGGTGGTGGTAGCATCATGCTGTGGGGATGCTTCTCTTCAGCAGGTACAGGGAAACTGGTCAGAATAGAGGGAAAGATGGATGGAGCCAAATACAGGGAAATCCTTGAAGAAAATCTGATGCAGTCTGCAAAAGACTTGAGACTGGGGCGGAGGTTCATCTTCCAGCAGGACAATGACCCTAAACATACAGCCAGAGCTACAAAGGAATGGTTTGGATTAAAGAATGTTAATGTCTTAAAATGGCCCCGTCAAAGCCCAGACCTCAATCCAATAGAGAATCTATGGCAAGACTTGAAGATTGCGGTTCACAGACGGTCTCCATCCAATCTGACTGAGCTTCATCTTTTTTGCCAAGAAGAATGGACAAACCTTTCCATCTCTAGATGTGCAAAGCTGGTAGAGACATACCCCAAAAGACTTGCAGCTGTAATTGCAGCGAAAGGGGGTTCTACCAAGTATTGACACAGGGGGGTGAATACTTATGCACCCAACAGATGTCAACTTTTTTGTTCTCATTATTGTTTGTGTCACAATAAAATTTATTTTGCACCTCCAAAGTACTATGCATGTTTTGTTGATCAAACGGGAAAAAGTTTATTTAAGTCTATTTAAATTCCAGTTAGTAACAGTACATAATGGGAAAAAGTCCAAGGGGGGTGAATACTTATGCAAGGCACTGTACATACACACATACACACTGAAATGAAATAAGCTAAACCCACTTAACAGCCACATCATCTTTATCTAAAGTGCTTGTCGATCAGTCTATTCTTATCAGGCTTTTGCATTTCAATTCATGTGTAGGGAAGGAAGGTGACTTATAAAGTTTCTACACCTTAATTACACTTTTCATCACGCTCACAAACATACACATGAGATAGTCGCTGTAGCACAGCTGCCAGGAGGCTCTCAAAGTGAACGGTGCCTTTGTACAGTTGGCTGTGACCACCCTATCTCGCCTGGTGATTTGGCAGACGGCCGAGTGAATGTCACCTTCCAGAGCAGTGAGTCTGTGCATTTATGTGTGTGGGTGTGTTTGTGTAAGACTCTGTTAATGACGTGCGTGTGTAAGCTGTGCACGGTGAGTCATGCTGGGTAGAGGTCTGGTCACATGCTGGAGGTGAGTGAGAGATGTTGAAATAGCAGCGTGGAGAGGGTGTGTAGTTCTTAAACGTGAAAGAAAAGTCACTTTTTAAATCGATATCATCAATACAGAGGTACAGCCAGAAGTCACGCGGCGTGAACCTGAAACAGTTTTTTCTTATGACTGATTTTCATTCTCATCCTATCCACATGAGACTTGGGTTTGAGTGCATCTACCAGCAGAGGGCAGTGCAGGGTAACATGTGCGATGGTCACATCAGAGAGCAGGGAGTTGCTGAAAGTTAAAATGTAAGTGGTCACCTCCACACAACGTTTTCGTGCTTTTTAAATGGTTATATAATATGAGGCCCCATCAATTTCACTACGGCCGCTGATGAAATGAAATGGCGAGACACGCACCCTCTAATCAGTGTTCTCTAGCTTTTCAGCAGCTCATCTCTCTGTGGCGCTGTCGCCTCCTCTCTGCAGGCTGCTGCACCTTTTACCAATTACTTTTAGTCCTCTGAGCATCAGTCTGAGTGCACAACCCCTGACGGCGTCTCACAGGAGGAGCCACATGGCCGCGTGGAGTCACCGGGGGTGTCAGACAGGGACAGTTAATGGAAGGCAGGCTGGTGCAATGTGTTTCTGTGCAGCAGTAGGTACAGGGACCCACCAACCCCCCACCCCGGGGAGCTGAGTAACATTGTGTCCCGACTGAGCCACTGCAAAGTCACACACCTGCACAGCGGCCTCGGCCTGCCTTCTCTTTGTATTTCACATATTTGTGTGTTCCCTGTTGGAGGGACAGCAGGAGGAAGAGAGGGAGGGAGAAGGTTAGAGGAAGAAAAGATAGCTGCATGCAAGAATGAAAGAGACACTGCAAGCTTCTCAATGTGTGAGTGTGTGTGTGGTGTTTACTTGTCCAATGCCAAGTCCGGTGTCCAGTCATTAATTTAGACAGGAAATCATGTCCTCTGTCTGTCGGCCACTTTCAATGACTTATGGCTGCTTGTCCGAGCAAGTTGTTGCGATGAAAGGCAACGTTGCTGAGAAAAGTGCAATAAGAAACAAGCGAGCACAAACAAAAAAAGCTTGCATGCACACACACACACACACACAGTGCAGTGACAGGGTGATTTAGTGGCTTTTAATCATTCCTGAATTCCCTCTCTCACAGCAGCACTTGATTACACACACTGGTGCACTACATGAAGCAGAATCCGGCTCCACTCAGACACTGGCAGAAACCTGGCCCACAGTTTTGTGGGTGTTTGGGCTATAGAGTGCCTCAGGGGTCCATTACATTGTTTCTCGTGTGAAGTGTGAAATCGGGGGGGGGGGGGGGGGGGGGGGGGGGGCAGGCAGAGTGTGCTGGGAGGGCAGCGAAAACCTTCATAGATCTCCACTGTAAAGAGCAGGACAGTGAAACCCAAGAGTCCATCATTGCCGTCAGTGGCGTGCGTCAAATCGCTGAATCCCAATAAATCCACTCCTTCCACATTCGGCTGCCTTTCCAAAGGATTTGTGAGAGGTACCGAGCCAGTTTCTTGTGATTCTTAACTCCCAGCTCCATGTACAGCCAAGCCGATGTATGAAACAGCCTGAGGGTGGAAAGCTTCGGACAGATCATGAGTCTTTATCTGACTGCTATTTTAACACTCTACTACCATTCAGTCTACAAATTGTAGAGTTAACAGAGCCATTATTGTTATCCCTTACTCACAGTGAGGCATGGACACAAAATTAAATCACAAATTCATGTTTTATATCATTATAGCTCATGAATAAGACCATTAGAATGGACTAATGCCGAACCTAAGCTTGTTTATAGTGTTGGGAAAGGATCTGACATTTTCTGCAATCCAAAGCAATGGGTCCCAACTTTACACATGAAGCAGTGTGTAATATGTCTAAGTGTTTTAGTAGATTGGTAGATAGGTTGGTAGGTACTTTATCGATCCCAAGGGAATTTGGTTGTGATTTGTTTGACCAGTAACCTAATCATTTCATGTTTTTTTTAATGGCCTGAACAGGTCAAATTAATTTACCACCAATAAACTTCTTACAGGAATGTGAAAATTAGGAATCAGTTTGTTTAGCAGGAACATTTTTATACTCTCCAATCCTTCTATCAGTTAAATCAGTGAATGTGAACATATGATTTAAGCTACCTTCACAGTTTAGAACTGCACACACAATATGCTCGTGGAGTCTGTTCAGAGCACATTTATGCAGCTCTCGACCCCGGCAAGCGAAAACAACACATGTGTTTTGGCTGCAGTCGCAGCTGTTAACACCCAGGGCCCTTTTGGGTCATATTTTCAGATGGCTCTCTAATAGAGTATATACTTCGGGACATGTGAAAGCTGCTTGAGAGTGAGAGGTCATAATCTGTCAATCTGTCGTTGGGTTGCTTTTGAAGGATTTGGAGTTTTGCTGGTTTGTTCGGGTTTAGTTTGTGTGACCAGGGTCTGACTGACAGACACTGGAATCAAAACATGTGCATGTAACTTTTCCAAAACAGCAGCCTCCACCATCTTACTTGGTACTTACAAAATAGACACCACAAATTTGCCGTAGTTTCCAAAGATGTTTAATGTGTCACAGCATTAACCCACTGGTATACAGGTAAGGATGTAGTGGCAAAACGTATGATTAGGACGAAATAAACCAGGACAGGATTAATTACTTCCATCGATGACAATATGTTTTCACTGATTTCTATTTGTTTTGGTTGATTATAAGAAAGATAAAACAGAAACTGCAGAATGGATTTTCACAAAACCTGATGGAAGCATGTTTTCCCAGTGAACAGTTAATGGATCATGATGAAAAACAATCAGGCACATTTAGGTAAGTGATATCTATGCGTGTGTGAAATTTGGTGCAGCTTGATTTAATTTAAAGGAACTGTTGGGCCCTGGCGGAGATATGAGCTCTACTGAGTGACATCTAAGTTTCACAATTAGTTTTATTCTTCATATTTCTTCTTTCAAAACTGAAACAGTCTTTCTTCAATGCTGCTAATCCACAATAACAGTTTTACCTTCACTTTACTCTCGTTTTTACTTTTTACTGTATTAATCGTCCATTTTTTGTGTTCAGCTGAGGTTAGCTGTCTGTCTGAGACCTGACATCAACAGGCTTTCACCTTCGATCCACTTTTCCCAGCCCTATCAGCATTGTCTCACTTCCTCATAATCACATGCTTAGGCCAACGTCATACTCTTTATCCTCAAATGACTCAAGTCCTTAGTGATTAGTGGTTTTAAAAAAGCAGGTGTCACACATGTGCCTTTCTGTCCCTGTAAACTTAGACCATAAAGGCGACTGATCTTTAGCCCTCTACAGGATTTAACTTGGCTGCATTTTGGCCTTGCAGGAGAAATGTTCTGGAGTCAGACAACATTGCTTCATTTTTGGAGGGATAAAAGATATTACCGGCTGGACGTCCTTTTCATAATTAAGGGATGTGTCTCCCAAATGTGACACAATGTCTATTTTATGACATTGACAACAAGTCAGACAATACTTTTTAGAAAGATACATTAATTTCATATTTTGGATTTGTTATGGGATTTGTTGATGATATTAAAAATCCAATCAGCAAAAACATGTAGGGCATCTTTTATCACTTGATGAATCGTAAAGTTCGAGAATTTATATCTTACAGCTGTGTTGGGCAAGGGTCCCTGCTGAACTGGCCATGTGGTGGGACCCACACAATGAGTCGTAAAAGTAAGGCCTGTGAGCCAAGATGAAACCAGCTCTAAAGTTTCCAGCTAAGATCAAGCATGGAGATAGCATCTCCTCTGGTAGTAACTTCATCCCTGAGGTTTCCCCAGAAACCCCTGCTCTGCTCCTGGCCGTTCCCACTCTGATCTGACCTCTGACACTCAATTGGCTTAAAGCCAGCATCATCTCAGAACCACACCTCAAGGAGGCTGGGCCTCCACAGGTTAATAAGAGGGGCTGCTCATCAATAATCGCGGCCCATTCCCGATTCCCTGAAGATAGAGCTGACCTTTCCAGTTAGTTGATCCGGGGGACTTTTTGTTATTTTAACTTGAAGGAGATCGCCAAAAGAAGTCCACTCGCCGGCCGAGATCACAGACTTTATTTTTCACGATCCCCACAACAGCGCCACAGCTGATCATCCCTGCAGAAGAGACGAGGCCGAATTCCGTTCCAAGAGCAAGAGAAGTTCGCTCTATTCGGCCCAGCGCTGACCTCCGTTGCAACCACGAGACCCAGCGGAGCCCCGCTTAAGAGGCCAGGACTTCACTCACCTAATTCCGAGGATTCGCTGACCGCATGTACCCCGAGGAACACAACACGAGATTCACTGGACTTCCCGAAAATCCGCGCGACACGCGCAAGCAACACCGCGAAGGTCACAGTAAGAGGCTTTATTGTCTGGGCAGAGACTAGTTTAAATACTTAGCGTGTCATGTTTATTTGAGTGTTTGTTTGTAGATCGCTGATCTGTTTTTAGCCGTGTAACGCGTGGCGAACTGGAGACGTCACATCCGGTTCCTTTGTTTACTATGTTCTGAGAAGCGCGCGTAATAAGCCGGCACTTCCCTTTTTAAAGTGGTACCGTCAGAGATATTGTGCGGAGATTTACATCTGTTAAAAGATACATCTCACGTAACTGGACTGCCCGCTTCGCCGGAAGTTTGTCTCTGACGATGTTTTGAGAGCTTTCCTGATCTCTCTATCTCTCCCTCTCTCTCTCTTTTCTCCTAAACCTGTTTTTACACACGTCCCGACCTACACTTACATATTTCATGTGGCATAGAAAATTCTAGATTTAAGGAGCCTTGATACATCTCGAGGCCATTCAGCGCCAGAACCAGGAGATAAGAAATCCCTTTGTCTAAAGATCCCCTTTGTTAAGTTCAGTGACCGGCAGCCATTTTGCTTTTCGCAACGTGGCTTCGTTCATAAACCTCCATCTTGAAAGTACGTGAACGTAACATCCTGATCCTGGCCAGACTTCGTCACCACGTGATCTCGTCATTACGCCATAGCCACTCCCCTTTTTTCTTTAGACACACACCCACACACACACATAGAGACACAGACAGGCAGACACACACGACCACACACACACACACACCAGTAGATACCCAGTATTACCTGTGTGACCATTGTGATAAGTGCTGCTGCTGCTGTTGCCATCTTTGAAATATTGGTTTTGTTAAATGAAGAATCATTGAAATAACATTAACTTTATTTCCCCTTTTTAATAAATACTTTTGTAATTAAAGTATTTGTATTTCTGTGAATATTTGTACATGTGTATGTGAATACAGCTGGATTACTATAGCCTGTGCTCGAACTTAAAACCCTTCATTGTTTATTATATAATCATTAATATTAAATATTGAGATTATTAATATAACATTTATCACTTGAGACTGATAACTATAGTTTAACTCGTTGGTCCCTGTAACCAGGGTGGTGCCCCGCTACGATAAGCATTAATTACAGATTGTTTCATTCTTAATTGATAATTTTATTGTTTTCATTAATTATTTAACCATTATTAATTGATAACCGTATCATTTATAATTAATTATTTTACTATTCTTAATTACTAGCTTTATAATTTTTAATTATTTTTAACAAATAATTTCTACTTTAATAATCATTTCTCATGATTATTAATAATTAGCCAACGTCAAATCTACTACTACTATTGCACAACAGCTGATTTAGAGAAACTAGTTCATGCATTCATCTCAACATTCAGGACTTTCCCTCACTGAAATGGGAAAAAGCACCATCTCTATCAAAACACAGCAGCCCTCCCTCACTGACGCACACACAGTTGAATGTGTTACTTTATTCACTTTACTGGATGTCCGTGTAATATAGAATCGACCCTTTATTTCAAATAGCACATATAGCACTAACTTGTTTATCTCCCCTACAGTTCTGCATTGCTCACTGATGCAATCCAATGTAATCTTGTCTACATGTTACCCGTGTTACTCCATGCAATTGTCATGCAAAGTACATTGACTTTGCCAAAAAAAAAAAGGGAAGTTGCATTTAAAGGCACTAAATGAGGAGTCGGGAGAACAGTTAGAAAACAGTTATGCCATCTATTCTAATTTCAGCCCTCTCATGGTCATTTGTCTCCGAGCGGCAGTTTGGGTGACAGCTTTACAGCACCCGGCGCCATTAAGATGACACTTTGATCTCAGTGTGATATCTGCAGCGCCGTTACAAATAATCAGAGAGATGTCCGTGGTGTGGCTGCAGGATCGTCTGTGCACCAGTGTCTGCCCACACGTCGCTTCAACCTCCCTTCTAATTTAGAGCACTATTGAATCCTACAAGAGACAGTGTCTATTTATGTGTCCTTCCGACTGTTACAATGGGCCTCTCTCTCTCTCTCTCTCTCTCTCTGTCTCTCTCTCCAGTCCTCTGTGTGAATACAGTCACTGTGAGGACATTTTGGCAAATTCAAAGGACTGTTTGAGGTTTAAGTCTTGGTTTTAGGTTAAGGGTTTAGAATTAGGCTTAGGTTAGGGTAAGGGTTATGGTAAGGTGTTTAGTGGTGATGGTTAAGGTTAGGGTAAGTGGCTAGGGAATGTGTGTGTGTGTGTGTGTGTGTGTGTGTGTGTGTGTCTGTATCTCCCCTGAATATGATGTGTGTAACTGTCTCTGGGGCTTATTGAGATGAATAGTGTGACACAGCTGTTATAATACTGAAGCCCCCCGACTGTGTCAGCCATTGACATCGATCCTGATTTTCAGAAATGAGGCTCTAACATAAACCGTGCACACAACACAGACACACACATTCTCATTTGCTATGTTTCCGTCACATTATTGGGACATCTGCGCTTGCATGAGTGTGTATATGTGTGTCCTCTCCACTGTATCAGTGATGTGGGTCACAAACGTCTTACTTTTGCCCTCAAAGGTAGACTCTGATCCTCACAGGAGGGAAGCGATGTCCTGTTACGTGCATTAGTTGGATTTGGGTTCTGTTGCTTGTGCAAACCTGACATGGATTTACTGATGGAGAATCCAGTAATTCTTGCTTCCCTCTTCTCTAACCCCGAAAACCAGAGAGCAGCGAACACAAAGGATTAGTCCCACCCAACCAGGCTTTCCCTTTGAGCTTCTGATCTTTGACTCAATTACTTCTGTCCCGTCTGGGCTCCCAAGTCCCCTCTCTTTTTTACAACCCCAAAACTAGTTTTTTATATGGACAATTTGCACCATTTTAAAAATATGCAGCGTTTGCAATGACTTTGAAATGTGGAAGAATCCGAGGAAAGATGTGGGGTCAAATAACTGGAATTTTCCACAGTTTGCCTCAAAATGTTTTTAAATCAGATTTTTACGCAGATTTTATTGTGACCTTTACTTTTCGAGGATATCATTATTTTCACCATGAAAGAAAATACCTAAATCACCTGAAAGTAAAGGTCACAATAAAATCTGCGTAAAAATCTGATTTTAACACATTTTGAGGCAAACTGTGGAAAATTCCAGTTTCAATGTCTGCTACCTGCTTCAATGACTTGTACCATGAACTCCTTGCTTGAAACCAGTCTGATTGTGTGACAGGGTGTGTGTTCCATTCTTTATTGCTCCAACTGACTTTTGTTAGTATGGTGAGATAGTGACTGATAGAAATGAGAGTCATAACTATGAAGACCAAATCCATCCATCCATCCATCCAGATCATGTCATGGGGGCAGCATGCTAGGGTGTTCCATCCATCCATCCCTCTCACCCTGCTACGCTTTCCAGAAGGGTTCACACGCCAGATGGGATATGTCTTCCCTCCAGAGAGTTATGGGTACAGCTCTGGGTCTCCTCCCAGTTGAACATGCCCAGTTAATCTTTAGATGGAAGGTCCTGATGAGATATCCCAACAACCTCAACTGACCCCTTATGACTAGAAGGAGCAGTGGCTCTACTGCCCCAGATGTCCAGACTCCTCAGCATTTCTCTAAAGCTGAGCCCAGCCACCCTACGTGGGGAAATTATTTCCAAAGCTTGTATTTGCAATCTTCGGTCACAACCCAGAGTTCACCACCATAGTTGAGGATCAGTATCCAGTCGATCTACGTTTCACGAAAGAATCCAAGTGGCAATAACCAGAAACTATCTTCCCACGAAAAGATGCCTGTTGACTCATTTGATTAACCATTCTTAGCACATTTCCTTTTTGTCAGCATGGAAAAAAGTGCATTATGGCAAATGTATATATCGAAGCCTCATCACAAACGCCAAGAGGAAGGGGGATTAATCATTCTCCAGCCTGGCCTGTCAGTGCTGTGACGGACTCGCTCTGCTCATGGATCACTCAGCCTCCCATGCTGACCCACCATCCATCATCAGCACTTCCACATTGTAGGAACATGTGCGGCTGTGATACCCACACATACAACCACCCATGTAAACAGGGGAGCAAGTAATTAGGATTTGATCCACATGGACTTTTAGATATATTTATAACTGTGTATCAAGATCTGATAGACTGTGATCATATGCAAATTATGCAGGTTTTATTTCATGAAGAATGAACAGGATGCTCCATATCCATTATTTGTAATGGATGCCACCGATGGGCCAACATTTGCTTTGTAAACGTTCCTTGTTGCTGTTGTACACAAAGTGCAACACGGTGGCTTGTGTGTCTTCGTGTCAGATGTAAGGACATGTTGTTGACTTATTCATGGCTCTCTGTCACTGCTGCCCATCTGAACAGCCCAAGGTGTGAGAGAACACAAGCACACACACATAAATAATTGAAGGTTGCAACACTAGACTCACGCACACTCACACATGAAATTACACAATAAAAAAAAGCGACGGAGGACAAAATCCCCAAAACAATCAGACTGTTAGGCCAACATTTTGGGACTTTTTAAATAATTTCTGATTTCTATTATTGTAGGTAGCTGTTCAAGTGTGAATTTTTATTCATTTTGATTTTAATTGGTTATTTGATGCCATAAAAACAGAAAATGTCATGATTGACAGCTGATTCTGACTTGGATTTATCAATGGAATCTGGCTATCGTGGCTAAATCCCCCGAACGCTACAGAACAAACTCTGGCTCCAAATACTCAAGATGGTGGAGTTCATATGCGGGGAGAACTAGCGTCATGGTAGTATTTGCTCTTTTTCTTGAAATAAGTGTCTCAGTCTGAGCTGAACTACTGGTGGATGTGTGTGCAGCCATCCACATCTCCTTGTGTGTGTGTGTGTCTGTGTGTGTGTGTGTGTGTGTGTGTGTTTGTGTGTGTGTGTGTGTGTGTATGTGTGTGTGTGTGTACGTGTGTGTGTTATGTTTATATGACTGAAGGGGCAAATTTGCTCATGAGTAGAATCAGAACTCCTCTCCTAGACCGACAAAATTGCCTGTGTGGTTTTCACTGAGCACTTCCTTTGTAAATGTTTACAGGATTTGAATTGCCCTCCTGCACAGATGATCCTATAGAGTAAAGAAGCAGTCGAGGCAATTTCAAGAAGGAAATACTTTCATCTTACTCTCATCATTTTGAGAAGACTTTCTAATAGGGCTGTCACAATTTTCCGACAATTGTAGCATATATACCACTATAATCTCATAAAATATCAAAGTCCCCCCCCTGTACATGTATGCCTTTAATCTTTGAAATTCTGAAGATTTTTCTTGAGTATAACGCCCCACTTCCCCTGTGGCAATGGCCCTAAGAGGCTGTTGAGTCCTAGAATAAAATATATTACAGTGAGCATTTTGAAATAGCCAGATAACTATAATGAGCTTTTACTTAGCATGCCAATAGATGACAATGAATTATTTTGGTGAAACAGCTTTTAAAAGCACAATGTAAATACAATAAAAGAGACAGCATGTAGAGAAGAGAGGGACCTTTTTATTTCTTATTAATTACACATAATATACTTAATCTTTCTTTCTTTTTTCAAAAAAATCCTTTTCTATTTCTTATGTGTGTCATATTTAATGTACGTTTGCGTAGCAGCTATTTATGCAGTCCAGTCGCCTGCCTCGAATGTTTCTCTCTGCTCTTTTCTATTGCGTCATTCTGTCACTGCAGGCACACACATCCTGCTTGTAACATGTGGTGAGATGATTACTAATTACTATGCCTCCTGCTTAGCAAACCACTCTATTACTCATACAAACACACACTTGGACTTATTACAGAGTGCCTCTCAACACGTGTGACTCCGAGTTCTCGGCAGGGGGCCGGCAGAGGTGTTGCTGAGTAAAATCTCAATATAGTTTCTGGTCTGATTCGTCTTTGCTGCCAATGGAGACATTCAAAGGATAAAAGCTGTCTTTTCTATAAAGACATCAGTCTCTCGCAGCCCAGGGGAGTGTCTGTGCATCCGTGACCAGAATAAATAACATGCAGATATCATCAGTCAGTGACCCACAGCCATGTTATTCCACTTATCTCCCATTAAAACCGATTTTCAGTCACACTTGACATCTAACAATTTTTACTTTATGACTCATAATAGATTTTAAAATGGTCGTCTAGAGGTAAAGGTTAGGCAAATGTTATTTACAATCAAACTTTATATGTAAAAAATTTAACAGATTCAACAATAGAACTGTTATGTCAATGCAAAAGCACAAATTAGGTGTCATCCTCAGATCAGATTTAACTTGTTCTAATTAACAAAGAAAAATATACAAATGTAAAAAATAAGCAACTATTCAACAGAATATTAATATAAGCAAAAGCTCTATAACGTTATCATAAATTGAGGTAATGCGGGTTCACACAATAGCAGCAGAGCAAAGTGAGTGTATAATACATACTTTTCAGTGAATAATTTTGTACAGTACTAAGTGGTATGAACAATATTAAAGCTGTTGCACAGTGTTTTAAGGTGACATGATGAAGATGATAAATAAATATTGAACATGATGCAAAGTTGAACGGGAGATTTCTACCTTCCCGTCCATTTGCTTGTTTGATTATCAGCAGAACTATGCAGACACTACTGGACATCTTTCCATGAACCTTGAGGGAAGGAGGAGACATGATTCAACAAAGAAACTGTTACACTTTGGCCTCGATTCAGTTAAGGGGGGGGGGGGGGGGGGGGGGGTCATTGTTTTTACAGAGAATGATCGTTGGATCATGATGAGAAACATCAGGCCTGTTTAGGGTTCTGATTTCTATGCGTGTGTGCAGTTTGTTGCGGTGTGATTGAATTTAAGGGGACTGTTGGGCCTTATCCGAGGAACGCGCTCTACTGACTGCGATTCCACTTTTAAATCCGTCAGTGGTTGCAAGCAAGCAAGCAAACAAGTACTATATTCTAGATTCAGTTCTTCTCTGGCATCCATGTATGAAATGAAAAGATGGGACATGAGATGACAAGGCGTGACGTTAGAAAACAGTGAAATGAAGAGAGGAACAATTCAGCATGCTTTGAAGAGATACAAATATTTCCATTGTTGTGGGGTAGATGATGTGGAAGGGAAAAGAGCTCTCTAGTATGCTTAGTAATGTTTTTGTACCAATTTTAGATTTTTTTTTCCAGATTGAGAGAAAGAGGGAGAGATTGCAGATCTGAGCGTATAGATTGCTATTCTGTGTCACTCTCATCTCTCCATGACCAAATCTATTTCCTCAAAGGAGCCTGGAAAAGCTTTTAGCTGGTACTCGAAAATGTACAGCACAAAAGACACAGTCATGCTGTGATCGAAGGTCATGCTATAAAGTGTCATGTGGAGAGCCGAGCCTTTGTAAGGTGCTTTCAACCCACTGCTCCGCCGCAGAGACCTTTCCACCTTGCAGCTCTCTTTCCCTCCCCATCACATGGCTGGAGCTGTGAGACAGCCACATGGCAGGTCCTACATAGTCCATAACTCTTGCCCTGTTACATCTCAATGATGTATGACCCACAGGTTAGGTTGTAAATCACGTGCAATGATATATGGGCTGAGTCTGTGTTCAAATGGTTTAAGGAGAATTGAAAAAAAATTGAAAAAAATGTGTGATCCAGTAATATTTATGAATTAAGGGGGGGGGGGGATCCCTTTCTAATAATTCCTTTCCATCACCTGAAACCCTCATTAAGGTAAGGCTTTTAAACTCTTTCTTCTCACGGATTATAAAGGAAAAATAGTGTAAATTCAATATGATGGTTTCAAATCCTTTGTTTTGAATATGTTTGGGCGAGCACATTGTTTGCATTTGGATCATAGACTGGCCCTTATTAGTACAGATACAGTATAGACCAACAGAATATCATGATAGTAGAGCTGCATGACTCATTTCAATTGTCATCATTACTTCCATAAAACAAGTGGAACAGCAGTTGTATGGCTGTGTGTTTTTCAGTGGATTCTCCGGGAAAACCCTGTCGTGCTTAGAAACACACACAACGTTTGAGCGAAAACCGAAAACGCAGAACTCGTGCGAAGTCACAACAGGACAAGAGAAGTTGTGTAGTCATTCAGAATGATGTAGGGAAAAAGCAATCAACGCTGTGTAGACATTTGGACTGAATGATAGACAGTCAAACTGCCAAGGTCACATTGTGGAAACAGAGCAGATGAGCAGAGCGGGAAGATCCCAGCAGATTATGTGCTGCTATCTCAAATATTGGTTCAGTTCACATGTAGTGAGCGAGGTTCAGTTCAGCAGGGCCATTCAATTGATTTCAGGAGAGTTTAATTCAATTGAATCTGGTAATTCAATTCAATTAATTTGAGTAATATGTATTCTAATTGACTAAATGTCTTCTACATGTCTGGAAAAAGGTGAAAAGTAAGACTTTTTGACCGCTAATAGGAAAAGTGTAAGAGAAGCTAATTATATTTACAATGACTCATGTCCAGTTAGTGTCTCAGTTAGCCACACACAATAAATTCCCTGAAAATAGCTCACGTGGATGAAACAAGGACATGATTATTAGAGCAGATATAAACAAGCTAACACGCTGAACTTAGCTTTTTGAACATGGTAAACGTATCTATACAAAGCATAAGGATGTTAACATTGTTGATGTTACTCTGGTGACAGCATTTTGCTCAAAGCACCACTGTGCCCAAGTAAAGCATCAAGGAGCTGCATTACCGTGGCTCCGAGGTTAATAGCTCAGCAGCTGCATATTTGCAAAATGGTCATTACATCATGTTTGTTTCTGTGGCTCTCATAGGCTTTTAATTAAGGTTTTACCCAGCGAGGAACACCTTGTATATCACCTCTGAGCTAATTACCGTCCTCTCACTCACCAGGGAGGGAGGCACCACTGCCAAAAGCTATTGATTCCGTGAGCGACAATAATGTTCCCATGCTTGAATGTCTGCAGCAAAGGGAAGAACACTTAAAAAAGGCAGATGTCTGGAATATGACTCTTATGAATCAAAAGCAACCATAAAGAAATGGATTTATTTTCCGCTAGCAGAAGCGTTTCAGGGTTGTTTTCAATGACATCAGCATTCAGTGTCACATCATGACATTGCCGGGGCCGAACACCTTCTCTGTCTGTAAATCAAACGCCCTGCTTTATCTGACTAATGAGAACATGGCATGTGTTGTCCTAGTCGGGCCGTTCATTTCCCCTTGCACAGAAAAGAACCTGCAGATAAAACTGTCACGGCGCCTGAAGAGCCCCGACAGACCAAACCTGTTAGCTGCTTCATCAGCGCCGCGGCAACACGGTGACACAGGTCTGATTGAGATTCTGATGACCTGTCTCTTCTAATCCAACATGCTTCCGTAAACCCTCTGATAATTTAGTATTTGTTAACTGTACACGCCTGTGACTCAATTTACCTCAACTCTGGCTTGTGTGTCTACGTGGAGTGTCCCTGGCTCTGCCTCCAGAGGGAGTGACAGCGTTGTCACATTAAAGCGTTACCGTTGGGCATGTGTGGCTGGCGTTAACTGTCATAACATTTAGCAAAAGGTCTCCACATTTAGCTTACTGGAGGGAAACTGTTGGGGCGCACAAATCTAATGAGAGTGAAATGGTTGGAAGCTGAAAGGTTGATTTTAAGGCAGGGAAGTATTTTTTACAATGACTTACATTGAGCCGCGCTGCAAAGCTTTCTTAAGAGGCCAAATACACAGAGACTGCAAGCATTCACAGCAACATGAAAGGACTTCTCTGATTTTATCCATTTGTGTAGCAGTTTATATCCCTGCAAACAATACGAGAGTCAGGCTGCACACTGAGCTTTAAGTATCCAGGATAATGTGCTCCACAGTAAAGCCTTACACTAGTTAAAATACGTCTTTTTAGTCCTATAAAAAGGGATTGACGACGTACATTTTAGTCAGCTTATGGTGCAAAGGAGAAAGTAAGAAAGAAAAAAAGAGAGATAGCATAAAGTTCTGAGTATTCATAAACTTTCACAGCAACGTTGTTTACCTTCAAGTACTAGCTTTTTTCAGTGAGTGTGTGTGAGAGAGAGAGAGAGAGAGAGAGAGAGAGAGATCTGCTGTAGGTGTTACTGTAATGCAGGTTGTTAGGCTGTGTCTCAAACCCTGCCTCCCATTTAAATGATTAATATACTGATGGATGTCCACAGAGCAAGATAGTGAAGGCTTCTACGTCTTAATAAGACAACATGCAAACCAATGCATGCGCACATGAACACGCACGCTCACACGCATGCACCCAAACAAACACACACATACACACCTACAGAGAGAGAAATAGACAGAGAAACGAAGATGTGGTTTATGCAAACGGACAAAAGCAGACTTCCAGAGAGCTTTCACACAATAATGTGATGAGCCGCTGCTTCTGCATTTGCATTTCCGCTCAGTTCCATCAGCTGTCTCCATTATTTGGCATCCCACATTGTTTTTCCACCTCAGTCCTGCCGGCTCTCTCGCTTTACCTTCCCTCTCTGTCGCTCTGAATTTGGAGGAGTGAGTAGGATGTGTCAGCAGCTCTGACTTGTCAGTCGACTGGGTTGGCAAAGGCCTGAAAAGACAATGGCTGAATAGCTGGTATTGGATGGAGTGACTGGGGGATATGCTCTGTGAGTGTGTGCGAGTGCATGTTTGAAATGTTGGAGAGAGACAAATTTGTTCCAAACAAGCCAAGTGTGAGTATTAGAAATTGTTCATGACTCAAAGGGTAACAGTTCTATAAAAACTGCACAATATGTGACTAGAAATATCTCCCTGTCATGTTGACCTGTTATCCAAAATTGAATGACGTCATTAAAAATCAACAAAAGAAGACTTGACAGCAACATACAGTAAGTATGATTCTAGGCCTATAGTGCACTTTGATCAACTTCATCAGATCGAGATGATCTTAACTTCATTTCTCACGGATTTGCATTTGAGACACAATGACAGCTACCATTCATTAGCAGCTGTCAATCAGCTAATTGGTTGCAATCAGGAGCACTACAACCTATTGGAATGAGTTATTTTTACATCTTGGCTGAGATTTAATGAGGAGGCACCTGTTTGTAATGACTGCCAGCTTTTGATTTCATCACTAGGAAGACGGCCCGGAGGGTGAAAATCAAGCATGCTCCTCCTGCTGCAGAAAGACTCCTGTGCAGCCAACTTCTGTCAATCCAACGTGGGGGATGCATCAAAGGCGTTTCTAAATTTAGCTCTGACATAGAATTAGTGAGACTTTGTGTAGTGGAGAAGCAATGGGCTGGTGGTTACTAAGCAACTGGTGCTAGGCAACCTTGTTGGTAAGCATCGATTGTGCTTTAGGGGAAGTCGGGGGCTGATTGAGGGCCGGGTGCCTTCAAAAGCTAAAATAAATACATCTCGCTTCTTTGAATACTCTTGGTGTTTTTTAAATTGCTCTTGAGGAAAAATACAGGTGAATGTGAAAAGCTAGGATTTGCAGGTGAGCTTCTCCTGGTTGTTTTCCCTCCAGATCTCTTCAGAAGTAACGTCTCTGACAGTAAAAAACTCACGTCTCCGCAAAAAATATTATCATGTTCCAACACAATGAGTGCTTTCAGCGGTGGCATACGTCATTATTTGCTGCGGAACCGATAAGGTAATAAATTATCAACCATTTTTTTGAGCAAAGATCGATTGTATTTAATGAGAGAGCAGGGCTTTGATTGGGAGCCGAGAGCGTGCAGTCTTGTGTGTCGGCCGTACGTGTGCATGTTGTATTAAGCTGTTATTCCCTTGGAAAAAAACAATCAAACCATTGATTTGTGTGTCGTGACAATGACTGATGAGAAAGACAGTGAATGGGCTGCTCTCTCTCTCTCTGAGATTAGAGTTTGGAGCGTTCTTGTTACAGAAGAGATATGTTTATGCTCAGAATCATTGATCAAGCTGTCAGAGACTCTAAAAATAACAAATGTGAAATCGTATGTCAATTTTTTTTTTTCTCCTTTTACCAGGGAAAAACAACAAAGGGTTTTTATTGATGAAAAAAATCTACAGTCCAAGTAATTGCACGTGACAGAGCCATGAATTGAATGCTGCCACAGAAAGTGAGAACATTGTTGTAACATTCATGAATTATGCAGAGCATTTTCCAGTAAACACGACAGGCCAAATTGATTCCTATTAAAAATGCACATTTCTCCAAGGTCATATGTATGTTGAGACATTGTGCTGTTTGAGACGGCCACCACAGCTGAGTAACTGGAGGTGGAGTGTCACTGGACTTCATTTGCAAACAACTGTAATTTTATCAGTTAACTATGTGTTTCAAAGGTTTTAATGGAACTGTTAAAGGGGACATATTATGAAAATTCCACTTTTATAGTGCTCCCACATGTTAATTTGGGTATCTGGCATGTCTACCGTCCCAAAAACTTTGGAAAAAAACAACTCCCGCGATTTGTTGTGGTTCCTCTCTGTCAGAAATGATACGCTAGAGTGCGTCGAATGGGATTACGACCGAAATAAACGTCATAGTCACACCATGCCCATGTAGGGAGTCTCGCTACTTGGCCTTGGACGAGGGAGCTAACGCTAGCCGGCCCGGTTAGCTCGCGAGCTAACCCTAGCCGTCTAGCTCCCTAGGGGCTCCCCCAGCTAGGGGAGCCCGGCTCCCCGGCTAGCGAGCCCGGCTAGCATTAGCTCGCTGCTACTACCCGTCAGACATTTAAGTGGCCGCATAAACAAGGGACCCCCGGGACACCTCTAAACTTGCCACTGCTCCCACTGCGGGGCTGCGCTGGGGAGCTGGGGCTCTCGCAGCCAGACTTTGGCCCACCTGACTCTGGTTCAAAACTAAATGGTTGCAAGATTGTATCTTCGTCTCCATTAGCCATATTTCTACAGAGGTAATGGATAGCTAAAAATCTGGGCGCTTGTATCTCGTGAAGGAGGGAGGGGGGGTGAGGGGGGCGGGGCACTCAAAACAGATCAATCTGAGGAGGGCTGTTTTAGACAGGGTAAAATGGGTGCTGTTTTAAATGATCCTTGTGGTATTTTGACCAAAATATGTGACAGATCAACTGTGGTAAAATGGGCATAATATGTCCCCTTTAATGTTAGATGCAAATTCCAAGACCAAGACATGCAAGAGGTGTGCACAAAGCCGAAGAAGAAAGGATGAGGAAGGAAAGGGAGAGGGGATGGATGTGGGTAGGGATGAGTTTAGGAGGCTGAATGGATATGGGTACGGATGAGGGAAGGAGGATGGATGGATGTGGGTAGGCTGAGGGAAGGTCGGAAGAGAAGATGAAGGGATGTGGGTACTGGGATGAGGGAATGAGAGAAGAGATGATGTGAACATACAAGGAAGGAAGATGAATCGATGTGGGAAGAGACGAGGGAAGGAGGATGAAGGGATGTCAGTAGGAATGAAGGAAGGACAATGAAGGGATGTGGGTAGAGTTGAAGGAAGGACGATGAAAGGATGTGCAGAGGAGGGATGAGTAGAACCATCGTGTTGCAGCCTTTCACCAGATACAACTAGTTATTTACGGTAAATTCACATCATTACCATTGCTGTTTAGAACACAGGCCATTGGCGTGACCTCCAAATGGACGACCGTTGCCAGCACATGAGGCCAACAGCACGCCACCTGGATGCCACCTGTTATTCTCTAAGTGCTTAAATGTGAATAGATACCCCAGTCCTGCTGTTTGAAAAGTTCTGGATGTCAGATTTAATCAATATTGTTTTTCATTCAGCAGTAAGAGGAAAGATAAGAGCGGAAGAGGACAAGGGATATGATGATGTATGGTAGCTGGGCGTCTGACAAATTTTATGATACTCTCTTTTGGAAGATAAATAGACAGAAATGGTCAGAGGGCATTTGACCGATCAAACGCCTTTGACTTGCTGCACGCTCACACACACACACACACAATACAATACTTGAGTGTAGCATTCGAGTGAATGTGTGATGCCATGCCAAAGAATGGTCATTACAGCGAGATTAGCCTCTCATCCCCTGTGAAATAGGCTATTTCCAGCACAGCAGCTGACACACAGACTGCTGATTTAGAGGGTTAAGGCTCCGGCAGCACCATAATGCAGGGGGTCAACAGCCCGTTCTGTTCTTGAGGTGGGTGTAGCTGCAGTGGTGGTTGGTTGTTATGTAGGTCCTCACTTAAAATTATTCCCAGCCTGCCTCTCTTCAACCTGAATCAACACACATGCACTTCAGCAAAAGGGCAGATTTTATATGGACAAGACGTTGGATTTAATAGGCTGTGCTGCCCAGTCTGTCACTCAGTCAGTCAATCATGGAGCCCTCACACATATACATTCAAGTATTCAACATTAGCGCTGCTCGTTCACTTTGAAAGGGTTGATGTCACGTATAACCTTGGAGAAATAAATGGAGACTTTTCAAGCGGGAGCACAGGCACCAGTCAATCAAATCCCATTTAAACAAATACTCAAGCTCAGACCCTGGCCAATCAAATTGCATTAATGCAAATACTCGTCCAGTCTGAAAACGATTGTCAAAGGCAGATGTAGTTTGTGCACGTGGTGTGTGTTCATCATTATGTGGAATTCATTTTACGCGTAGGCTAAGAATGGACAGCTATGGCATGTTAAAAAAATATAGTTGAGGCAACTGTGATTTGTTGTCGATATAGTCATGACAATGAAGCAATGACCATGTAGTTTATAGTTTTTGGGTTCTAATGAAAGGTCTCAACAACTGTTAAATAAATGCCATGAAATGGGGTTCCTCGACAGGTTGCCGTTATCAGCTAATTTTTTGTCATCATCAGGTCAAGCTTTCTAATTAGTACTCATCTAAAATTGTTAGCATGCTAACATGCTAAACATAGATAGAGACCATGGTAAACATACCGACTAAATATCTGCATGCAAGCTTTGTTCATTAGAGCAAAGTAAACTGGCATAAGTTATGAATTCTGAAATGACAGAAAAAAACTAGGGATGCACCGATATATCGGCCGAACATCGGTAGCGGCCGATATTCGCCTCGTTTACTGATATCGGCTTATCGGTAATAAACTTGACTTTCACCGATATCATTGGCCGATGTTCATATTTGTGGTATAACCGCTGGGCACGTGCCGCGGCTGGGGGAGCAGTCGCTCCGTCGCCCTCCTCTCCGCGCCGCCGGAGGCTCAGTGTGCGGCACCGGGAGGTCCTCATCCGGTGGCACCTCACGCCGCCGGCGCGGAAGGCGGGGAGGGGACTGGGTACGCGGTCAGCGGCGGCCACTCTGGACGCGTGTCGGGCCCTTCTCTCGCGGATCACCTCAGCTACGGCGACCGCTGGGGGAACCCTCCGGCTGGCGCCTAGCAGCTGACTGAGAACTGGTGCGGACCAGGGGAATCCGACTGTTTAATTAAAACAAGCATCGCGAAGGGCCACGGTGGGTGTTGACGCGATGTGATTTCTGCCCGACACTCAAAACAGGTCAAACTGAGGAGGGCTTGTTAAGTTATCTTGACTCACGCAGTGTAACTTGGCGTAAAAAGTATGAGCGTAGCGTCTGTTTAAGTACTTTATTCTCATGTGCACCGGCTCTATTCATCCGTCTCATGCACAGGTAACAAGGGAATTGACAACATACGTTATACACACAGAAGCCGTAACACATCTAATAAACGGGCAATACTGCTACAGTAAATCAATGAGAAGAGCGTTCTCTATAATGATACTTTAACAGGGCTGTTTTAAATTATCCTTGTGGTATTTTGACCAAAATATGTTACAGACATTTCATTAAGATCCCAAGGAACCATTTCAACTTGCGGTAAAATGGGCCTAATATGTCTCTGTTAAATACAGTTTAGTTAAATCAGAGATTGTTTCATAAATCTGATTCAATTTGTGCTCATTAAAAGATAAGAGTGATGAATAGTGCTTTTTAAATAATGATTTAATTATTTTTCTGGCACAAAAGGGTGAATGAATAACAACAAAAAGAAAATAAACAAATATCGGTATCGGTATCGGCTATCGGCCAGATTGTTATTTTAAATATCGGTATCGGTATCGGCCAAGAATTTCCATATCGGTGCATCCCTAAAAAAAACTAAAGAATCTCTGTTGACTGAGGGGTCTCGGATAGACAAATAGAATTGTTGACTTTCAAGGGGCAGCACTAAACAATAGAATAGCACAACGTAAATCATCATCTTCATTTCAAGCTTTTAAGGTTGCGTCTCATATCCCTTTTGTAAACGAACTGAATGCTGCTTAGTCAAGTCTTAGAGTTAAAAGTGTCACGTCAATAAAGCCATTGTCATAAACATTATCCATAATTCATATTTAAGGAAAAATCGCCTCACGACGAAGGTGCAGGTAAATCATTATCCATTTGACGCAAATGAAACCGACATTTAACTATTCAGATTCCTCAACATCAAAGCTTCTCTTTCTTGATGCATTCAAATTATGACAATACATCTGCTTACCATCCCTCAGTGATTCATGTGATTTATTTCCGCTGTTTCCCATTCAGAGCTATGCGAAATGCGATTCACAAAGCCACTGTTTATGTTTGTGAAAAGAAAAAAAGGTTGTGAAGCTTAACAGAAAGCTATCCGTCCTCATTAGAGTGACAGGAAGAACACACAATTTCCTGCCCGAGAAAGCCACAGCATACTCCCCTGTTTTGCATTGTGCCCAACACAACACACTGGTGTACGCTGCAATCTCTGAGCGGCTGTTTCATCTCAATAAAGCACCCGCCTTTAACTCAAAGCAATTTTATTTGAGTATACAGATGACATAACGAAATGATAATTCCCCCCCCCCCTTTATCTGCAGAGTAAATGCCAATAAATGCCAATTATGGCAATAAAGAGATCCAAGGTAATCAGTGTTTGACTCTATGAAGGTTTACACTCATTTATTTAAAGGTTTGGAGACACCAGCAGAAGTCACCGTCAATCAAATAAAAGAATATGAGAAACAAAGATCGTAAACAAAAGATCATACACACACAGTCTTTTCTATTATCTGTAAATCCATGGACAAATGAGCTTGGGTGATGTATCCATGGCAGGAGATCAGCCTAGCTTTAGCCTGCTATCCAGTGAATGCCAATTGGCCTTGATATCCAGCATCAGGCAGAGAAAGATGGGGTAGGATTGTTGGATTACAGTGGTGTAACATTTCCATCCATATGTGTCACTTGACCAGACAAACTTATTTAAAGTCGGTGAATGTCTATGAGTTCATGTATCGTCCTAATCTACGGATAAAAAACTAATTTGGGTTTCGCCCCTCAGATGACCTTGATAGAGAAGTGTGGAGATGGTCCTGATAGCTGCCTGGGCGATGCCATCACTAGCCATCACATATCAAAGGAATGCAATCAGTTGCTATCAAATCCTTTCAAAGGTATCAAATAACAATTTTATATTCTTTGACCAAATATTTGATCACAAGCCCCACCCAGATGTGATCTCGTCATGAAACAATGGATTGTAAATGAATTCCACGACCTTATACCCTCTTTAAACATACAGTACCTGGAATGCATTACCCAATATTTAAAGAATACAGATGATTGATAGCCTCATCAGAGATGATTCTATTTTGATGGCTAATATCTTCATTAATATTCTGTAATGAGTTTTACTTTCATGCTAGCAATCATTGTGTCATAGAGGGTGTCACATTCTTCAAATGGCGGCTTTTTCATTTTGTAATGGGGTCTCCTCTTGTGCCCTTTATATCATATTTAATTATCTTTTTCCTCTATATCTGACCACACGCGCACACACATGCACAGTCAAAGATTCGATACATGAACGCTTGCACATGTCCAGAAGGTATTTTATGACCTCTTAACTTCATGGGGCATCTCTTAAAGTCTGATCCTTGTCGTCAGCAAATGAGAATATGGCAGAATAACCTGGATAACCTTTTATCAAAATATGCAAGTGAGTCAACAAAGCAGTTCCTCATTAACCTTTAATGTCGTGAGAATTAAGTCAACGGGTTCCCACATAAACATGGTTAATTAGATAATTATGCGCCAGACAACACAGTTTTTCTTGTTCTTTACAACAATTAGTATCACTTGTTCATATTGTGTTGATGACAGAGTGTACACACTGTACGCTGTTGCATGTGTACCTTTCTTTTAATGTTTTTGTGCAGTGATCGCACATCTTCGTTGTCTCAATGACCTGGTATTTGTACCTCAAATGAATCACTGTCCAGAGGAAAGAGGTTTACAAAAATATCCAAGGTCAAAAGTCTCTAAGCTCCTCGTAAACCTTTAAGCTCCGATGGTTGGTTACATGGAAAATGCATTTCTGCAGAATAGATACAAGGGAATTTTGTATTTTGTTAAGTCTACTGTGAATTGCAGAAAGAGACATGAAACCTCTGCCAGCAATGACAATCTGGATGAATAAAGTTGTTTCTTATTCTTAAAAAATGCAACAACCCATTGTGTAAACTGGGCATGTCAAGCACGAGTTTATAGTTAATGTCATAACGTAACCATACAGCACTTGTCAAATAAAAACAAAGATAAGAAGAAGAAAATAAGCCTCATTACAACTATATGACAGAAATGGCTTCTTACAATATCAATGATCTCACTTCCCGTCGTAATTCTTACAGCTGTGTGCTCCTCCCTGCTGAGCAGCGTAACTGATCACCTGTTGACTCCTTCTGTTCACTGTCTGAATTTACCTTTAGTATCTAACATGTTGGGCAACACGGACACTAACATTCACTAAGCAAGAATCTAGAGGAAGATTTAGTTTGTTGAAAGTCAACTTTAATCCTGTATTCTTCATTCCCACTGATAGCAACGGGAAAATAGCCGACTGGAGGAAACTATGTTGCATAACTTGTCTTTTTCTCCCTAAATGCCAGGGCTTCATGTTTACAGGGATTATAGCTGTATATAAATCTTTCAACCTTTTCCCAATGGGGAGTCCAGCTCTTTGATGGGACGCAGAGTCCACGCCTCCGTTCCAAATAAAGACTCATCTTTCTTTTTGTTTTGGGCTGGAGGCCAGGCCTATAAATGCAAATGTCCCTGACAGACTGACAGAGTGAGTGATGATGGTACAATGTTGATGTTTTTGTATTTTTTAAAGGTTCACTGTGTAAGATTGAGGTGAAATCGATCTTTTGGAAGAAATTTAATATAAAATAATCTTTGAGATGTTTTAACTAACATGTTTCATCTAAATTATACAAATTTAAGTTTTCTTTAGACCAGTATGAGCCCTTTATATTTATAAACTATATGTTAACATCGGGAGAGGTTCCTCTTTACGGTGGCCGGCATGTTTTTTACAGTAGCCTAGACTGGACAAACTAAACATCTTTTGAGTTTTATGACAACTGAAGGCTACCACAGGTTCTCTTTCAGATTTGGAAGGGAAGGGTGGGGTAATCAACTGCAAAATGCAACTTCACCACTAGATTTCCCTAAATTCTACACACTTAACCTTTAAGATTGTTGACCCTTCCTGAAATTATGTTTTTTTCTCAGAGCAGCATGTGACTGTCTGATTCAGACTGTTCACGTAAAGGGGCAGATTAGGGACAGGCAGTGAAATGTGTGCGCAATGAAATAAATCGGATCATTCACTAGCTTAACATTACTTCCAACTAAGAACCTCAGTTACATCATAGCTAACAGTACTGACAGACGTAATGTTCTTTAAACAAAGAGATGCTTCTTCTTGGGGAAACTGGTCAAATCATCTGATGGAGAAATATTTCTGGATGACACAATATTTGATTACACAAATGCAAGAGGGTCGTTGAATGTGATTTTTCATTTGAACCTCCGTCAGGCATTTCACATTGACATGTTTATTGCTGCAGCAAAACATAGTTAGAGTTAGGCCGTCTATAGGCCCCAATGTTATCACTTTCCCAGATAGGATTATATAGGGTTAGTACCGGAGCTTGCAGGTGGATATTGGGGTTGTGGAAGGGCTGAATCAACAGGCAAAGGGAGAGATGGGAAATCTTAGCGGCTTAAATAGACAAAGCCATATCGGTGGGGGGGGGGGGGGGGCGTGTATGACGGAGGATAGTGGAGAGTGAGGCTTGTCACATGAATAGAGCACTGCAGCTTGAGCTTGCTCGCAATCATTGCTCCATTTTTTGGCTCATTTGATCACTAACCCTTCCCTCATTTTATAACTTATATAAAATAATAACAGGGAAAAAAAATCTTGAAGTATAGATGTATATAAATCTGGTAAAGCGTTTGCCAGTTTTCCATCATAAGCTGAAGTGAAGCATCAAGAAACAAATTAGTCATGAATTATGATGCACTCAGTGTGAGACAGTGTATTAGTCCTCTGAGCCGGGACATGGGATAAAGTGCAGGAGGAACCAGGGAAGCTGTAGACTTAGGGCTGTAACACTTGTCTGAACTCCAGCTGTGCTCTGTTATACTGTTGCTCTTTCAAACATGAAATGCTCAGCGGGCTATCTCTCTATAAAGGCCTTATGAGGCAACAATTTGTAAAAGGGGGGTGAGGTATATGTTTATCCTTTTAAATGGCTGTTTTTAGCCTCTATTTTTTCCAAGTCAGGGCATTAAAAAAATATTTTTGGACTTGTGCTTGGTCAGCACTCTTTCACCGACATGACGCTGCAGGGGGCGCTGTAATCTGTTTCACTAGTGCCACACCAGTCACATCAGTCTATTGCCTTTCTTTCAATATGTGTTATGTGTTTTAATATTCTCTTGTCTACCTCATTCCGACTTGCTTGCTGCTGTAACAACTGAATTTCCCCAGTGTGTGGATCAATACAGTTTTATCTTGTCTTAAGAAAGTAAAGAAGGAAGGAAAGAAGGAATGAAGACAAGGACAAGAGAAGAGGGAAACAACAAACAGCCACTGAAGAAGAAAAGGAAGGAAGGAAGGTGGTAATTAAGACTGATGAATTGAAGTCTAGAGGGATTGGGGCAAAATTGGGAAAGGAAAAGAAGATAAATGTGGAAAAAGGCTGAAACATAGGGGAGAAGAAATGGAGGAGGTTAAGAAGGAAAGAGGAATTAGGAAAGAAATAGGGAGAGAGAGAGTGAAAGAAGGAGAGTGGGTCAGTTTTGACAGAAGGTAGGTCGATATTTCCAACGTGCAGGGCAAATCTATCTGATGGGTTATTCTGCCGGAGGCTTCGTGAGGATTTTTCCAAGAACGCCGACGCGATTGTATTTGCGAGTTGTTTTGTCAGAGGTGGGGTGATATTTCTAGAATGCAAGGTGAATCTTCCTGTCGACACCGAGGACTTTCCAGAAGTAGGGCCATATTTCCGACATACAGTGTGATTCTTTCTACCTATTGGGTCATTTTGCCTAATTGAGAAGTGTAAGGGGAGGAGAAAGGAAGAAAAGAGAGGAAACCGTGAGGAAAGGGAAGGAAAACAGAGAGGAAGGGAGAGCAGAATTGAGGCAAGCCAGGGGAAAGAAGGTAGTAATCTAGAAATACCACACTGTGGCTCTATGCCTTATCCAACCAGTGCAATATCTGTGGACAAAATCCCCCCCCCCAGATTTATATAAGGTCACTATGACCTTTACCTTTGACCTCTTAAATCAAATCACTTAATCTTTGCGTCCACGGAACAACGGAAACAAAAAGTGAAGAGATTCCCTCTAGGCAGTCTTGAGATATCAGAGAGGGATAAAAACTGTTTTGTGCGGTCACTGTGACCTCGACCTTTGACAACCCAAATCAAATCACTCGATCCTCAAGTGAATGTTTGTACCAAATCTGAAAAAAATTGATTGGTGAATTGTTTCATTCTACTACAAACCCCACATGTTACGATTATTGTGCTTCCAATGAACAACATATGTAGCCAGTAGAGATGAGCCGGATACTCGGCTGAAACGAGTATCCGGTACGGATAAAGCACTTTTGCCGAGCACGAGTATTATACGAGTAATACGAGTCAATATCTGTGCTCGGACTGAATGAAAATCCTCACACAGCGTCACAGCGCTCCTCCCCTTCACACACCGCTCTGCTCACTCACTCAAAGAACAGCTCTCTGTCTCTCAGTCACTCAGGTTCGCGGGTCTTTTCCGTTAACGTTTAGGGTTTCTTCAGCTTCGTTCAGACGTGGTGCTGGTAGAAAGCGACTCGCGTTGCGTCTCTGCCTGTCGGAGATTTTTTTTTTTTTTTTTTTTAAACAGTTTTTTTTTTTTTTTACTTTAACGGTTTAAACTTTTTTTAAACCGTCAGTTGGCTCTAACCAGTTTTATTTTACTTCACGCACTGAGTGTCTGACAAGTTCTAGGTAGTAGTGGTATAAAAAATATTACAAATTAAGCTACACACACACACACACACTCCCCCTCTCTCTCTCTGTCTCTCTCTTACTCACTTACACACACACACACACACATACACACACACACACACACCTGGTGTGGAAATAAATTAAAAAAAATTCAAAGTTAAAAAAGAAAGTTATGTTCAGTATGAAAACACTTGTTATTACATTTCACTTCATAATTGCAACAGCATGTGTTGTATTCATTGTTACAAAACTTGTTCTGTAAATAGTTCGTTTGCTATTTTGATCAAAATCATTGATCTGAAGCTCAATGCTGATGCTGTCCTGTAATAGTTTTCTAATCAGCAATAAATATAACAATTTCTGATCAACCCATATCAATTGCATGCTTAAAATAACATACTGGTCAAGACAACCCGGTCCACTTCCGGGTTAAATCACACCCACTTCCGGGTTAGGCCCCGCCCACTCCGAGTATGGATACGGATACAGATAATTGATATGGTTAACAGATACAGATACAGATACAGATAATGCTGTACTCGCTCATCCCTAGTAGCCAGTTAGTAAAGTGTCTTCAATCAATTACATCTCAGAGACAAACCCATTGTTAGCCAGTCAAAGCTAGATGCTAATGCAGCTGAAACTTCTGCTTCTTTACTCCACGGACTGACATGTCAGACTTGGTTTTCACATTCAGCTTGTTTTAGTCTTCCTACTCGTTTTGCCCCACTCTCACACACTTCCTCTGATGCTCTGGTTCTAATCTTGGAAACACACCGCAACTGTTTCAGTGTTAATAGCAGCTCATCAGTGGAACATCAAAATGCCTTTTCGCTGACATTTTGCAGAGCCATGGTCAAAACCTCTCATCCACTACCTGAGGAATAATAAAGTGGTTGCGAATGCAAATGTAAAAAATAATGTTTGCATTTCCTTATATAGGACACCGTAATACCACTCGATTGTTGAACAGAACACCCAAAAAGCATCTGGCATTTTGAAACATTCTGTTGGGCAAGAGTCCCTGCTGAACTGGCCATGTGGTGGGATCCACACAATGAGTCGTAAAAGTAAGGCCTGTGAGCCAAGATGAAACCAGCTCTAAAGTTTCCAGCTAAGATCAAGCATGGAGATAGCATCTCCTCTGGGGGTAACTTCCTCCCTGGGGTTTTCCCAGAAACCCCTGCTCTGCTCCTGGCCGTTCCCACTCTGATCTGACCTCTGACACTCAATTGGCTTAAAGCCAATATCATCCCATGACCACACCTCAAGGAGGCTGGGCCTCCACAGGTTAATAAAAGCCCTGGCAACCCAAACATCGCTGCCATTTACCCTGCACTGAAGACATCACCAGACCCCTTCGGGTTCTTCAGCTGATTTAGTTGCTAAAGGGGGCAACTTTAACTTTTAGTTTATCAGCCATTTTCCCTGCTCTGAAGACGTCAACAGACCCCTCCGGGTCTTTCCAGATGATTTAGTTGCTAAAGGGGGCAACCAGAGTTATTTTCTTTCATTTCTTTCATTGTCTTTTATCTTAAGTTTGATCTTACTTTGATAGAGACTATTTTTGTTTTAACTTAGAAGGCCGCGCAACAGGAAGCTCATTCGCCGGCCGAGACAAAGACTTTTCTTTTCCACGATCTCCAACACAACTGTGCCACCGCTGTTCATCACTGCAGAAGAACGACGTCATCCCGTTGAGGAGCAAGACGAATCCGCTCCTATTCGGCCCAGCCGACGCCGCTGCGACAGAGGAGCCAGCGCTGCCAAGCTTGAGCGGCCACGATTATTCACTGGACTTCCGGAATATCCGCGCGACACGCGCACGCAACACCGTGAAGGTCACAGTAAGAGGCTTTATTGTCTGGGCAGAGACTAGTTTAAATACTTAGCGTGTCATTTGTTTGATTGTATGTTTGTTTGTAGATCGCTGATCTGTTTTTAGCCGTTACACGGCGGACCGAGACGTCACATCCGGTTCCTTTGTCAACTGTGTTTTCGAGAAGCGCGCGGTAACGAGCCGTCGCTTCCTTTTAACGTGTTACCGTCAGAGATATTGTGCGGAGATTTACATCTGTTAAAAGATAAATCTCACGTAACTGGACTGCCTGCCTCGCTAGTAGTTGTCTCTGACGATGTTTCCTGATCTCTCTCTCTCTCTCTCTTTCTCTTTTCTCCTAAACCTGTTTATACACACATCCGATCTGTATTTAGAATGCAGTTCATGTAACATAGTTAAATCTATATTTAGAGAGGCTGGACACATCTGGAAGCCATGCGGCCGAACGCCAAAGCAGAGACAAATAATTCTCTTTGTCTGAAAATCCCTTGGTGTAATTCATGTGACGACCATCAGTGTGAGCTCCGGCCACATGGTGTCATTAACATAGACTCCAATTTGAATAACGCAAGTTAAACCACCATTTTGAGTCTATTATTGCCACGCCTCCTCTCTCCCTCTCCTCCCATTCTGGCTCTAAATTCATAACGGCTCCGCCATCTTGTTTTGTAGTCAATCCGCCATTTTGAGAGTTTTTAGGCCTTGATTCCACGAATCATGATCGGCCGCCATCTTAGATGTGACGTCACCACGTGACTGCGTCATCGCCACGCCCCCTTCTTTTTCTCTCTCTCTCTCGCTCTCTCACACACACAGACACACCCACACAGACACAGAGACACATTGATAGACACAGACAGATACACACACACAGATACACATAGATGAATACATGTGTTTTTCTAAATTGTGATAAGCGGCTGCTGTTGTTATCTTTGAAATATGGGAGTTTGTTAAAATGATGAATCATTAAATAACACTAACTTTATTTCACATGCATACACATAGACACACACACACAGAGAGACACTTTGACACAGACACACACACACACACACCGAGACAGACATACATAGGTAGACCGCCGGTTTTACATGTATTTTCTGAATTGTGATAAGTGCTGCTGCTGTGTTTATCTTTGAAATATCGGAGCTTGTTAAAATGATGAATCATTGAATAACATTATAACTTTATTTCCCCTTTTTAATAAATGCTTTTGTAATTAAAGTATCTGTAGTCTGTGATTATTTGTGCATATGTATGTGATTGCAGCTGGATTATGATTGCCTGTGCTCGAACTTAAAACCCTTCATTGTTTATTATATAATCATTAATACTAAAATATTGAGATTATTAATATAACTTATATCATTGAGACTGATATTTAAAGATTGAATTGTTGGTCCCTGTAACCAGGGTGGTGCCCCGCGACAATAAGCAATGATTACAGATTTGTATTATTCTTAATTGATAATTTTATTGTTTTCATTAATTATTTTAACTATTATTAATGGATAACCGTATCATTTCTAATTAAATGTGTTACATTTCTTAATTAATAGCTTTATCATTTTTGATTATTTTTAAGAAATAATTGTTATTTTAATAATCATATTTCATGATTATTTATAATTAGCCAACGTCAATTCTACTCCTACTATTGCACAACAATTCCAAACTGAAGGAAGTGATAAGAAAACTCTTCAACAAGGCGCCAAGGTCACCAGATGAGATTGAGACGAGTCGCGACAACCTTTCACATTCTGCTTGTGTTATCACAGGTGAGTCCACATGAGTCTTGTGTTTCATATCATCTATGATAGTGAGACTTTTGCTTGGACAATTTCGTAAGTGTTGATTATGTCTAATATGTTGATTTGGTCCTAACTCACAGCATTTGTTTCCTATGGGTCCGCCCTCTCGATCCAAAGACCTCTTAATGTTCTCTTGAGGCCTTGGTGATCTCCTGCAGTGTAGTACGCCTGTGATAACAGGGAGATTACAATACATGTAATAGCCTGAAGAGTTTTACCTGTGAAGCTTTTGTAAGCAACCTCCATTTATGTGCAGATACACCAACCCTGCACTCATCTACAGCTCCTTAAAGCCCTGCTGTGCTTTCTCCATCAGACAGAACACATAATGTTTCAGACTCCAAAAACTATATCTCCATGTCAAATCTACTATAGCACCCAATCATGCCACCAATGATAAAGCAAGACTCCCACAGTCTTTGAGCTACAACTATGGGTGTGTGCTCCAGGGATCTGAAAGCCCCATTGGCATATTGTGGGTCATTCAAATGATGACAATTTGTCGTCATTTGTCAGTTTCACAGATTTCCTTCTTTGCGTACAACACAATGTTCTGGCGCAGAAGACAGGGAAAAGCAAAAAAACTAAGTAATAAAAAACTAGCAGCAGTTGCAACACAAGCAAATGTACATTTTCCTTCATCTCCCGTTATCATCACACACACAAACTCTAGATGAAACACACGTTCATGTTCATGACAAATTGGTACCGTTATGTATTGACAGTTGCCCATTGGCAGTTGTTGCCTCTGGTGCCTCTCTATTAAATTTGAATGTGAATAAAAGCAGCCAAAGAATGGGACATCACACAAGATAAATCTGATTCTTTGATGAGTTTGTGATTACTGAAAATCGATCAAATAAATGAACACATATGTAGGAGACCTAACGTAATTGATTCGATATATATTTAACCATAAGGGTGTACTTCTGTGCTCCTGTTCTTGTGCATGTAAACAGGCACCGGCACGCTGTCTTACTTAAATGACAGAAAGTCTGTTGTACACATGATCTCCTGCTCTCCGCCCGACCTTTCCATCTAGTCAAGGATTCAGATGACGCCAGTGCCAAGCGAGTGTCTGATAAACTTCTGAGTGGTCACCCTGTCAGTAACTGAGACACTGACACTCCCTTTACTTCCGTAGATTTGGATCTTAACCCGTGTCAATTCACTCGTCATGTAATACAATTGTCCCTGTTTTGGTTACCTGGCCATATCCAGTGCCGGTGTGTCCACTTGCATACGCACACGTCTCGCATAGACTTTTATGTGAGGCACCAGCGCTCGGGCAGTGTCCTACTTTGAAGCATTGTATGCATCGCGCTAGGCATATATTTCATGGTTGGCGTTATTACAGTGCACTCGGAAAGGAAGATGTGCAAATGCATTCTCGTTACGCACATGCACGCACAGCCTCATGCTGCTGACATCAAAGGACTGAGAGGAGGCTTCGAAGAGCCTCCGCAGGCCCTTTTCTGCAACAGGAGACAAGTGGCCAAATAAAACATTTAGAAATCTGGGTTACTGGCGCACATGAATATCTTATGCAGCTCTTTTTGTGTGGGAGGGTGACACAGTGATTTGAAGCTGAGGGAGAGAGATCTTATACCTCTCTGCGTGGCACAACCTGATTTCCCACTTCTGCTGCATATTCGGAGGCGGAGACGTCTTCATTCTCTCATTTGAACAGTTGTTGAGTTTGCGTAATGTTTGCATATTCAACATTTGAATAGTGTCTTATTTTTGCTTTAAAGGAAATTGCAACAGATGTCCATCAGAGCCAGTTGCTCCAAGTTGTACCTCCTTGTTAAAAACTCATCCATGATCCAAATGGAAAACAGAAATTTGAATTGATTCTGCAGCATCTATCAATCTAGTCGGGAACCAGGTGCTAACAAACCCCGAGGGCAGATTTAAAAATGGTAATGTTGTTTACATGGCAATCAATCATTTGAGTGAAACCACAGAGAATCTGTTACGGTTGATCCTTTCTGCTCCCCTCTGAGATTTGTTCACCAGCATCATTCACTGCTGGGGAGCAACTGTGTGATTCAGGCTTTGGTGGAATATTACTCTTTCTCTGACTCGGCTCCAGAGCACACATGGGATGCTTTCACAATCTTTCCACCCAAAAAGGTACTAAAATTGATTTTATCTGGAAGCAGTAAATGCAAAAATAGCAGTTGTATATCTAACATAGGATACGTTTATTTGTTGTTTAGTTAAAGCCAAAGCTGGAAGCCAAGGGTTCCGTTTACTCGAAAAAATGTTGTGCTATCAGATGAAACTGCTGTATGCAGTAGACCGCAAGGTTGGATATCATTAGTTCAGTTTCCTTTTCAGTGTATTGGTTAAATCTAATCTGTCCAACAATAAATTTGATGATCTCTCCATGGTCCATTACAACTTCAAGCATATTTTGAAGATGTATTTTCTGTTATGGGTCAGCAGTAATGCAACAGAAGTACTTTAGAGAGCCGGCCAAACAGTTCAAACAAACAAATCGATCTGCTCACAAACATCTTTGAACTGTTCAAACCTATCTTGTTTGAAAATGTACTTACGATGAGATTTGTCTGAAAAAGAGCAGAAGTAGGGATGTGCGGCGAATTGTAATTCATGTGTACATTTCATATAAATATATAATGCAACGGGAAAGAGAGTAAAATGCTCTTCTTTGTAACTGATAAATATAACGTGATACATTTCTGTCCTGCTTTGTAATGCCTCTCTGGGACCTGAGTATCATCACAATGAGATAAATCTTAAATGGAGTTCACTTGTGAAGTGCTTATGATCACACACAAGCAAGGCCTGCAACTTGGGCTTGAGACGTCTATCGCTGAAGCCCATTTTTACACGTGGACAGCACAAACCAGAAATCCCACCACCAACCCTGCTACTCTTGAAAGTCCTTCTCTACCTGTTGAGTGACTGCTAGAGGTTTTCACAGAGGCTCCAGCCATACTAATACGTTTTCGTTTTAAAACTAAACCATCCCTGTCAACACAAGTGTTATAACTCGGCATCAGCAATAATCCCTGTCCATACTGACACACCTGAAACATGTGTCACGTAATGTTTTCTAGCTATAAAATGTGCGTGCTGGGTTAAGCAGGAAGCAGATTGTCAACTGTGCGATTGGTTACTTAGTTAAGGAAAATGACAACAATGGTGAAAAGTAAGATGAAGACATTTTTTGGGGGGAACTGTTACTCAGAGTAAACAATTCAAACATTTTGCCTTCAGCGCTGATAGTTGAGTCTTGACAGCGGCTGATGCAGGTGACTGCGTGTGGACGATCGGAGTAAACATGATGCTTGGTAAAACTAGTACTAACTAAGTAGTGTAGATGTAGTGAATGTGACGCTTTCTAATTTCCACCAAAATTGTGAGTGTGTCAGATTTACAGTGGATGCACATTAAAACCAGAATCATGAGAGTGGGCTTATTAAGACTTGCATGTCACAGCTAGAGCCTTAATAAGGTGTAAAAGGACAGGATTGGCCTTTCACGTAATTTAGTCTTTCTTTCCTTTGATCCTTAGTGTTGTGGACATGCATGTGTTGAACACCACCACCACTCAGCCTCAGCTGTAATGGTAATGTGCCTAATTATGTCTATGACCTTGAAGGCACAACACAGTTAAGGTTACGTGTGCACCAGAACCTGTTTATTTGTTTGTGCAAGCATGCAACACTGCAAAAGTGCATACTTATGTGTGTGTGTGTGTCAGTGTGGAACTGTGCTGCTCATGTGAGACATTATGTAAATATATTGCAGCCTCAGGTCATCAGGAATCCTGGGTTATGTACCCCTCATCCGTGATACAACTTATTGCTCTTTCTGTACGACTCATCACTGTCTTCTGCATATGAAGTCATTCAGCATGTCCCTATGTCTTGTGGTCTCCCTTTGCTGTTTTGCCGTGTCCCTGCATGCATCAATGTCAGCCGCTCTCCCTACCGGCGTCTGATTTATGAATTCCATCCTGGTCTGTCATTACTGCCACAAGAAGGGAGCATTGATGGGCCAATATGTTGAGTCCCCTAACAGGAGAAAGGCCTCCACAAACATCATGAATATTCTTCTGACAACCTGTGGCCTGCAGCATCTCAGATTTAGATAATACAAGATGATGTATTGAGATAATACAAGAAATTTCAGCTTATTTCATTTTGCAGGGAAGATCCATTTTTTTGGCAGCATCCCTGGCACAAAAGTCATGTTTCATATGATATATTCCTGCTCACAGAACTTGTAAAACTTGCTTTTGGAGCAGGTGAGCATGTTCCTCTTTTGTTCTCTCTTTGTCAGTGTTTCTTGCCAAGACAATTTCCTTGTGCAGACACCGACGCCGGCCGTGATCCCCGGAGCAGTGGGCATTAGGACAAAAGGCCAACCTGGACTCTAAAAATACAGCGAGCTCTATAAGTCTCCTGTGCTTCTTTAATAACTCTACACCGAGGGTGTGATACAGTGTAATTATCGCTGACAGAGGCTCCCGGGCAGAGCTTTAGACGGACGCTGCACATGGCACAGGTCATGTTTGGAGAAGGACATCTCGCAAACTGCTCTACAGACGCTTTTATGTCTGTCTTAATCAGTGCTGAGTGCTGATACCTCCGCTGAGCATTGAAGCACAACTTAATCGCTGTTTGAAACGGCCTATCTGAAGTCACTGTGTTCTTTGCGTAGAGATTCATTTGGCATTCATCCTCATAGACCTTTAGAAACAAACCTTCTTTGTATTTGTGTGCCTTTGTGTTTACACATCTGCCACAACATGTGTGTGTGTGTGTGTGTGCGTGTGCGCGTGTGTGTCCTCCAGGCTTTCTTATCCCCACGTGAACTGAAACCTTAGAATAGAAAAGTGGTCATTTGTGAGGGCAGCATCTGCTCACACCCATCAGTCTTCTTTTCCGTGTTCGTATATCTGTGTGTGTGTGTGTGTGTGTGTGTGTGTGTGTGTGTGTGTGTGTGTGTGTGTGTGTGTGTGTGTGTGTGTGTGTGTGCGCCTGTATGCGTGTGTCTGCTCACGACCCAATGTATGTCCCAAGGATAGACTATATTAGAGCAGATTTATGCGCAGCATTGGTGTGGAGTTCACTTCAGGCTCCTCACTTCCAGATAAACTCTTTTAACTCGCCTTTTGTTGCTTGGATGTCCTCGATCTGTCTGCAACTTTTTCTCTCCTACATCCGACGTCCTGTAGAGGCCTTGATGACAGAGCGGTTTATTTCAGCCTTGTTTGAAACTTTGATTGGCAAAACTTTCTCGCACCTGTGTTTTCTTTTTAGCGGGCAACTCAAAGTCTACGGAAGGTGAGAACCAAAACCAGCCCAGGAGAACCCGCCACCTTTAGTAGACAACTGGTGAAATTCAGAACTCAGAAAAAAACCTGGCGAGAAATGGAAGTTGCAAGAGCACAGGCCATACACACAGATAGAGCTCTATAACAGAAAAGAAGGCCTTATCGTACACGCATACACATACACATACACACACACACACACACACACACACACACACACACACACACACACACGCATACACACACAAACACACACACATACACACACACACACACACACACACACACACGCATACACACACAAACACACACACATACACGCACACAACACACACACACACACACACACACACACACACATACACACACAAACACACACACCTTCCTCCATCACCACCTGTATACACACAAACCTTGTCAGTATTTAATGTCTCTTCTCTCCCAGGGTGGTATCACTTGTCATTCAGAGATAATGTCTCAGATGTTTCCATACCTTCCCCTGTCCCCATGCATTCACCACACCGACACAGATACAATGGCCTTGGAGATAGAACTAATGATATCCCCCCCCCTCATTCAGCCTCTGTCCTCCTCTCAAAGACTTGATTATGTGTAACCTTATATGCCCTGGCAAACGCCACAAGCTTGGACCCATTCACCAGTGTTTCCGACAGCATTGATATTCACCCACAGGCTTGTGCCAGCCTGCCGACCTCTGTGTTCCTGTTTTTTTACCCCCCTCATCTACCACAGGTGGCGTGGGCACGACGGCGTAATTGATCCGTCGAAAGCCTCGTGCCCTCCTGACAGGGTTGTGTTTGGGAATCAGACGGTTCTTCTCAGTTACTCTCGGCGGCACGGCCAGCGATCTGGAATCAGGCCGGCCATTATCTGTCACGGGCAGAGATGGGATTGATTGCAATGTCGTGTTGTGTCCCTGGCAGCCACAGAGAGGTGGACTCCTCGTCTCCTTTAAAAACAACACGTCTGATGTGGCAATTTTCATACATATTGCAGAATTCTATCACTTGTATAGAATTTGATGTAAATAAATTATTCAGATCTTCCTGCATCCCTATAATGTAATTGTTTAGCATAGTTACTTTTTAATTGTTTAATGAATATTTAAATTCATTTAGTAAATTACCTTTAGGGATTGCTGTTAGTATTTCTCCTCACTGCCTGATGTATTCTAAAATGGATACTTACTGATTCTTACTAGTATAGCTCCAACTGGATTACTGTGTCCTGTCCCCCCTACTATTATATCCATCCATCCATCCATCCATTATCTGTACTGCTTATGCTTTGAGGGTCACGAGCTGGAGCCAATCCCAGCTGAGATGGGTGAAAGTAGAGGTTTCCCCGGGCACGGGTGGTCAGTGTATCACAGGGACAAAGCACAGAGACAAACAACTATTTACACTCACATTTACATTGACAGTCGATTCAGAGTCCCCAATTAACCTAACCCCAATCTCCATGTCTTTGGACTGTGGGAGGAAACCAGACTAACCTAAAAAAAAAAGACAGACAACGATGCCAGGCCAAGCTGGGATTGAACTGGGAGACTTCTGAGTCAAGAGACACTGCCCCACGGTGCCGCCCACTGTGATTAATTAATTTCACTGATTGCTAATCATCAGCGTTCATAAATCAACACAGGGGTATTTTTTCCCTTATTAATAGAACATACACCTTCTTTTCTTGATTATAAAGTGTGATGCCTGGGCTTACATAGTAGCCTATAAGTTTTCAGATATAATATTTTGCCCTTTCAGAGAACAAACTTTCTCTTGAAAGGAGCTGGATTCAGTAACTTACTCACACATGCTCCTCCACTCGTTGATAAGATTAAATTTCATGTCGGTGTTACACCCTGACAAGACTGTTTTCCTATTTCATTTATTTCTCACACCGAGGCCAGAACATTTATCATTTCAGATGTTTTGCCCGGCGTGGATGGAGGATCTAGAGAATTCCCTGTGAACTGATGGGATCAACAGTAGCTACGTCCACATGAAGCTGATTGACAGCAGCTCGGCACACCTCTGGAATACAGACGCTCTGGGAGGCTGTTCAATTTAAGGCAGATCTATAGATGGTTGAGATAAACCACGCTGATATTAGGTACGTCTAATTGATTTCTTATCAGATTTTTATCAGATTGTGCCGGCATTTGAACTTCCTCTCCGTCTCTCTCCGTCACCCTCAGATCAGTTGACAGTTTTATCTCTGCTCCTTTTCAAGCTTGCAGCTGTTTGCACAGGATCTCTGGGCATCATGTTCCAATCATTTCATTTTCATGCAGGATTTTAGAAAACACCAGGAAACAATTGAGACAATATTAATTGGAGAAATTGATTCCAGCATTGACTTGCTGAAAAGAACTGGAAGAATAAGGAGCGACAGCTTAAATTCTTTATCTGCTTTCTCATGCCGTTATTACTATTTAACTGCCCTGACTAATCTCCATTATGACACTAATTCCGGCTCTTTATCAAATCTTGTTTTTGTTTCACTTGTGTTTCCCAAATTAAACTATAAAACCAAAATCTTTTGAAGTTGGTTATATTCTCATCGTGAACAGTTTTGTTCTGTCCTTTATATTGCTTGATATTTGTATTGTTTTCATTAAAATTGTAGCTCTATGTCATAAAGATATTCAGTAATAGAGCAACTAGAAACTCTAGATATATTATTCTGATTATTATTGCTGTAATTGTATATTTTAGATAAGAAAGGAAGCAGTAAAAACAAAGGACATGTAAAACTCAAGATTTAAGAAAGACTAAATTTAAGATGTCAGGTGAGTAAATGACTATTTATCTAGCAAAAATAAATCAAGTTTCAGATAGCTCTGCTTTGTCCATTAAGATTTTCCTGAAACAACTTTGTCAATTCTCTTTTCCTCACTGCAAATGATCGAAGCTTCTTCAGAAATCTCTTTGGATGTTATGTCTTTGTGTGTTTTGTGATTTGAATATTATTTCTCTAATTTCTTTCCATTTATTTCTGCTCTGTCTTTTCTTTATCTCTGTTTTTCTCTGAAAAAAGAAAGGGCACTGTGCTGTAACAGGCGGAAAGTCAGCTGTGTGACAATACAAATACAGTTGAGAAGAGTTGCAAGTTGAGATTTTCCTCACATTTTGATCAAAGCTACATTTATTTGAAAAATGTTGAAATCACCCAAATATACCCAATGTGTAGTTTTTCAAGAGCAAATGTGCCGGCAGCTGAGCTTCCCATCCCCAGGTGATGCTGCTTACTTTCAGCCCACTTACTGACATCAAAATTAAAGAAGGGCAGGTTCAACAAGCACATCCCATCTGTCTGTAGAGGAAAAACGACACATTTGATATCCTGCTCATCCTCGTATAACAGATTTAGAGCAACCCCACATGGGAGGGAGGCTCCATCCATCTGAGTGTAATTTACAGAAACACAATTACAAACAAGAAGTTGAAAAACCTAATTCCCGAAATTCCAAAATTGCCTCCTTAAACGTCAATGAAAAGCATTAAAAAAAAATAACGTCACACTGTCTCATGTCCTTATTATTTCCCAGAATACTTTTACAACTACTTGTCATTCAGATCCAGAGTTGTCTCAGATATGGGATGGCCTTTTTGGTGCCTGAACACATTTCCCATGCCTGCCGATCGATGCCCTTGAGCATACTGGCTGTGATACGATGACCCTCAGCCCTGCTACTTTTTGCTGCTGTTTCACTCTCGAAGCCATCCTCATAACATACATGTCAACATAATGTTTCCCTCGTCACACTTGTATTGGTGCAGCAGCACTGTAGTGTAACTGTATCACAGACATTTGTATTGCTCAGTGAAGTGGCCTTTCCTAGCTCATAATAAACCTCACCACTGCCTCTAGGAGCAAAGGTCACTGCTGACATCTGACCGTGGTTTGTGGTGAAGTCAGTGAAGGCAAGATTACCGACAACACAAACTAATTAACTTACTAATTTCAGTGATTATGGAACAGCTATTGTTATTATGCCGTAACATTGATTAAGATCATTCATTTTGACCTCTTATCTAACCACATGCTGTTAAAGCAAGATCCCACTTTCTGCATCCTACCAATTTGGAGATTGACCTAGTGGATACTTACTGATATAATGCATTCCCTGCAGCCCCTTACCCTAACCTGAACCATCACAACTAAACCCTATCTTAAACTATCACAACTGAACACTAACCTTAACTATCACAACTGAATCCTAACCTTAACCATCAGAACTAAACCCTAACCTTACCATCACAACTTAATCTCTAACCTTAACTATCACAACTAAATGCCAAATCAAGTGTCAACCAACCATTACCTCCCCCATTCCTTTTTGAGCTGTAGTTTGAAACTTCGAGTGCTGTATTTTGGCCATGCGGCACTATTTAGGTTTTGAAACAAGAAGTAATCATATTTGAAAGACCGGACTGAGAGCTCCTGGATACTGCACATCCACCCACCTGTGACTTGCACCTTGATAGTACTAGCTGTCAATCACAAGATATCCTCACCCCAATGCACACAGTGCTTTTTTATCTTCAAATGGGAACATAATTTACTTAATGCCTAATTGACGAAGACTTGAAACTGACGAACAAGATCTTAAACTCCCTGTGAAAAGGTTTAATGACGTTATAATTCAATTGAGAAGTGGAATTTTTCTCAAATGTCTTGAAGAGGCGTCGCCCTCTATTGGTAATTCGAGAGAATACAGACAATTCAGGCTATTCCCCATTGGCTTTACCTTCTGGACCAGGAGTCTACTTCCATATATGATAAACATTATCTTGACCAAAAAGTTTGTTTGGTTTGGAGCCAACACACACACACACACACACACACACACACACACACACACACACACACACACACACAAACAACCTCCTGAGTTACAAATGCAAAATGAAAGAAAAGGGGAGGGCCTCCAATAATAACGACTGTTGAGAATCTTTTGAGGTCAGTGCTAGAAAATATCTTTCATATCTTCATTTATTCAAACACTCAAGGTTCTTTGGGCCTAACAGCATCATTGGTATCTGCTGTTGATGTTACAGAAATTTGTCATTAGCACTTCAGCCAAAGAGTGACTTACCCTCTAAATGTCTCAGAAGGTTTTACTTCAGCAGTAGCACGTTGAAAGTCCTGCTCCTCCTTGTACAGCAGATGTGCAGCTCCACCTCATGTGCCAGCTGCCACAGAGCGGGAAGCTCAGATCCAATTAGAGACGATGTGTCATTTACAGAAACACCAATATAAACAAGACATTTGAAAATATTGACTTCCCAAATGACTAACTTGCATCCGTAAATTATGATGAACAGCATCAGAAAGTAAACCCGCCGCGTGGCGTCTGATCCCGGGAAAGCCGCAGCCTTCATTCAGGGTGATGAAGTGATTTAATATCCACAGTGTCTGGGCTGTTCTGTTCTGCGATGCCAGGAACAATTACAGTCATCAATAAATGATAAATGCCAGAACCGAAAAGAGGCTATTTCTCCGCTGAGGAGTTGATGGATACAGGACTTTCACTCCTCTGCTCTCAGTGATAAGTGGAAAGGCAGAGGTTGAGACATTAAAGGGGGAATGGAAAACTAATTAATTTGGGATAATGATCGGGAAGAAGTGCCGATAGCGGAGGCCCCAGTCACAACGGTATCGGAATAATGATCAATCCAGGTGGTAGCCAACTGTGGCTAAATGCCATTCAGCTAGCTTTAGTTTACATGTAAGAAACATTACGCCATTAACAAAAGCTTTGATATTTTATATTAAAGGTTTTAAAGTAGGGCTGAAATGATACAACCATGAGTCACTTCCGAAGCAATAACTGCGTCAGTCGAGCTACTGTGCCTCTGAGCCATATTAGAACTGTGAGGATTGAGACTTATGGTGAAACATCACAAAATACACAGTCACGACAAGAGTGAGGAGAAATTGCCCTTCCGTTGCACCGCTGATTATCTCAGCCTTTGGAGACTCACACCAGTTGTGATGAGCTGTATCATGTACATATTGCACCTGTCCAGAACGGTGTTTTTCCGAGTCACCGCATTTATTTTGTGTTTCTCCTGAGGCAGACACCACTACACAATAAGAGTTCCAGGCTGGTTCGGTTGTACGGTCGTAAGGCGCAGTCTGGCATAATGATGGCTGTGAGCGCACCTCAGCAATTAGTGTGTTCACTCAATGAGGCGGCCGGACAGTGAGGAACAAGTACACCCTGTCATCGAATAAACCGCAGATATGTGAGGAGCCACAGGCAGGGTTGTGTTATATATTAGGTTGTGATTACCTTGTAAATCAGACATAAAGAACACAACACCATAATCTATAAGTACACATCAGTGCATGGCAAAATAGTGTTGCTTTGCTTCAGCAGTAACTGAGGTAACTGCTTTGCCTCTGCAGCTAAAGTAACAGCTGCAGTGCTGCATACTGATGCAAACTCACCAGCTTGAGTGACTTTCAACAAATGCCTACTCAGGGAATGAAATATGTGACCTGACCTGGGGTTTGTCTGTGTGTGTGTCTTCACCACGACATAGCGTTATCTATATCATACTCTGTCCATCCTGTAGACTCTATGACAAGATGGAGGACGTCTTCAGTTCCTCCCATTGCACAATAATGAAGATCAATTATCCACGATACGATCACCGTTATCATGAAGTCAGAGTCTGTGTAGTAATGATCACAGCGTAAAGCTGCGGTATCAATACACGCGTTCGACCAATTATGAGTCAACCTCAGTTTCACCCCCATTTTTATTGCATTAATTACTTAGACCAATATTACTGGAAAAAAAGGCACTGGGACATGTATGAGTGTGATGAGAACTATGTTAAAAAAAAACATCCTTGACTAAAAGTTATTTAACGTGTGTAGTTGGACTTCTAAGTTTGTTTCTGGTCCCATCAACGAACATGGAGGAGGTGGGGTTTATGACGTGTACAGCAGCCGGCCACTAGGGGGGCGATCGAGATGATTTGGCTTCACTTTTGTGGTACTGTCATGTCTTCCATCTTTATATACAGTCTATCCATGAATTATCCATACTGATTATCCTTTGAGGGTCAGAGGGGGGCTGCATGGAACCAATTCCAACTGACACTGGTCGAGGGGGAAGGCGCGCCCGGGCCAGATCGCTAACAAATCACAGACCCATTGTTTCACGCTGCAGGGGGATATTTGCGGCTTGTCAAATGGTTTCATCAACACACGTGTAACTGAGGTGTTCCTGCAGCACTTGGTCGACAAGGCTGCAATTTGTGTCTGGGACCTGTGAGGCGCAGCGCACCATTCTTCACCACCTGCCTCGTTCCTCTGTGGGAGCAGCTGCATTGATTTACACAGAGGTATTTGTCACTTGGATCCATAACGCACATCAGTACATCTCATTTCACAGTGTTCTGGTAAATGAGGGCTTTCAGCCACGTGCTCACGCCCGGCACATCTCTCATTCTTGCTTCCACTTAATGCATACAGTAAACACATAAAGACAGGAGTGCGTGTGCACAAAGTGTAGCATGTATGTGTGCGAGTGTGCAGACACACACACTCACACTTCTTTGGCCTAACTAACTTCTCCGCCTGCACTTCATTACACCCAGCAGTCTTGCCACTGTTTTATCACCTCAGTGTGTATTGTCATGGCTGCATTTCCGCTACACTGACATTGAAAAATTAGACCTGACATGGTTAAATATTTGATAGAGCCTGCTTACTACTTTGCTGGTTGGCTCTGGTGTAGTAGCTAGAAGCCGGTAGCGTGATTAAAAACTTACTGTTGTTCTGCACCACCCCTCTCAAGCTGTAAATCAACCTAAGGGCTGTCATTTGCTTTTATTGACCAAGGCCATTTTTCCTCTGTTCCATTAATTTTTGATGATGCTTTATTCACTTTAGAGTCTGCTATGGGAACAGTGTTTTATATTGTTTCCAACGTTTTCAGATTCAGACACATGGGTTTCAGCGCACATTAATCAGTTTTAGAGCTGTGCAGTGTCAGATGCAGTGGTTTATTTCCCAAACTACTTTTAGAAGTAGTTTAGATTCAGATCCAGTGTACTTGGGATGTCTTTATTGTGTCTGAACACATTTCGCGAGCCTCCTGATCGATGCTGTTAAGCATCACGGGTATGTGCTGTGATATGAATAACCCTCTGCTGTGACTTGTTGCTTTTTGCTCCCATTTCAGTCACGGTTCACATTCAGATAACATACATGTTATCTGAATGTGAACCATGTCACACATACAGTATGCTGCTGCTGTGCTATAGTTTACCACTGAAGTGGCCTTTCTCAGCTCGTGTTACACCACACCACTGACCGCAAGGTGCAAAGCTCACCACTGACTTTTGAATGTGGTCCGTGGAGGGAAATTAGAAGATGCACAAACATTGGAACATGTTGTGGATCTGCGTATTTAGTGGTGTGATATCTAAGTATCACAGCAGTTATTAGAATGCTGTGTATCGATTGTCATTTGTCTCTCGATGCAGGATAACTCAAAATCTACAAATCCAATTTCCATGAGTTTCTGTTGAGGGGTCAGACATGATCCATTCACTTTAAGAGCAGAATCAGATAAACATGTGGAGCCAGGAATATTTGTTATCACTATCTGTAACATGATGGGATAAGTCGTTAGCCTTGGAGGAGGCATGTGCTCTTCAAGTGCCCTTCCTGTGTCGGAGCGCATGTTCCTTTCCTAGCCATTAATGCAAACTGCCTGTGGTGGCCTTTGGTCAATATAGAGATTCTTCAAGGTGACATTGAGAGCATGCAAATTGCGACATTTAAAACATGCCTTAATATCGTTCTCGTGTAACAGGGAACTTTGATCAGGGCGAGGGCAATTGCTGCTCCTGCGACATATGAGCAGACTCATTATGGAGGTGTGAGTAAATACAGGACTCACAGAGTCTCAGACCAATCTCACATCTAGAAAATACCCTAGTACATTTATTCAAGTGCTAATTTAAAGAAGACATAATGAGCTTTTTTATTTTCTCTTTCCTCCATTGTTTTATTGTGTGGGTTTTTTTGCATACAGAAAACACACCTTGTCATTTTGCTGGCTGATACCTCTGAGATGTTGTGAAGTCACAAAACGTCACATGAAATGACAGTGCCCGAAATTTGCATAATGCACCTAGAAGGGAGCAGAGGCTGACAGCTGGCCAATCAGAGCAGACTGGGCTTAACGGGAGGGGCCTTAATGAGACAAGATTTGAAAACAAGGTGACAGGAGCTGCACCAATGGACAGTATGAACAAAGCAATGTGCTTCAGAATATGTAAACCTTTACAAGTAATAACCCATGTTAAAATCATGAACCTGAATATGAGAATAACATTTCTCAAGTACTTCACTACAATTTCAAGGTATTTTACTTGACTTTACCAAGTTTAATTAAACTGTTTTTGGATTCATTGTTAAAGATTAAAACCGGCCCTTGAAACAGTGTTTAGTTGATGACTCTTGTTACTTATCTGAGTCATTAGCATTCAAACCATAGTTCCCCTCTAAACTTCTCGGATAGTTTCATTTAAATATTTGTTTCTGTCACAAAGACATGAAATCTCAGGTAGCTCTGCTTTATTTCTTTCCCTTTTTTTCTGATAATATTTTATTTTTAGAATTTGAGGGTGTCTCACTCTCTCAGTGTCTCTCTCTCTCACCGTGTTTATATGTTAGTAATGGATGAGAATATACACTATATGTTTATATATGCTCCCGCCGGCTTAATTTCTTCCATGGCCATGATTCTACATTCAGCTGGAAACATTGTGCATTTAGATATGATGTCACGAGTGTTACATAAAACAACGATATATACAGTAGTAAGATGATGCGACGTGGATCATGATTTAATTTCCCCATGATCTGAAGCAGAGTCCTTGGAGACTGTTTTGATGGACAACCACACCAGTTGTTTATGCTCCAATGGAATATATTTCATTAGCAGACTTTATATTGATATAAAAAAAACAAAACTACTTGCTGCTGCTGTGGAGTGAGCCCATTTATACAGAGCTCCACTCTGTTTTTGCTCTGAAGCCCGGGACAATATTGACAATGAACTCAGCTTCGATCAACACTTCACTAAGACTCCATATCAGCCATGAACTCAGAGCCCCGTCTGTTGCCTCCCACCTCCTGTTGCCACTTGACAAAAGCAAGGTCCAGCCCATCCTGCTGCACGGCTCCACCTGTTCCTACAACTTGCTCCCTTTCACCAACATAAAAAAACAACTCACCGGCATCACACACACCGCTTCCAAAATCATCGGCCTTCCAAACACCCCAAATCAGAGACTGGAACGACAGAGCCATTACGCGCCCAGCACTCACCATAGCAGCCCTGAGAAGGGCCCGATTCAGTGGGAGCTTCGTAGCCTCTGCCATCGCAGCACGAAATAAATTGCCACAGTGAATTGTGAGTTGTCTGTACATGTTTTGCGTTTTGATAAGATGTGCGGTAGGTTGCCTCTGCGGAAATGTGTCCTTTTGTGTTGATTGTACGGAAATGACTGTGAAAAATAAAAAAATTCAAGGTCTTTGTTCCAAAAACACCATGAATATTCACCAGTGTGGTGAGGCCCTTATAAACACTCCGGTCAGGGCTCTGTTTAGCAGCCAGTGCTCTTGGCAGTGAGAGTGTCTCGCTACATCTTCATTATCCCAGCGCGAGGTGATTATCAGAGGCAGAATAGAGCACGAGTGCAGAGAGGATACAGCAGAAGGTATCTGTGCTGTTTACAGATGAGGAAAGGCATCGTCTCTTTTCCCAGTGCGATGAAAACACTATAAAAGAGACAAAGTGTAAAGCAAAAAATAGGTCTGTGGTTTCATTTGTTGCAAAAAGAATAATGGGAGTTTGCACATGATGCAGAATGTGGGACATTTTTTGTTTTTAGAGGTGACCTGTAGCTGATGATATGATATGCACCTCCTCGGGAATAAAATACAGAGGATCTGCGGAGTTCAGTGCGTGTCTGAAAGCAGCTTAGGCCTCACAAAAGGCCTGAGTTATTGTGGGCGAGGACAGAGGTGGGAGATAGTGGATTCAATATTCACTCTAACACAACAGTTTAACCCTGCAGTGCAACTGTTTCATTATGTGACAACGCGCACCGCTGCAGTTTCACATACGAGGGCCAGTTTTCTCGGTTTCACTGGAAAAACATGTGGAGCGCATTTCATTTATTTGTTATCCGGTGTGGGTGTTCTGCACAGGCTCTGGCCTAACACAATAGATAGGAGAGTGAAGGGGGGCAAATTCAATTTCACCTCTCTTATAGCTACACACTTACAGTGAAATGAGAACACGTAACAAAAGAGGTCTGATAGAAAAAAAATAAAAGTGCCCTCATTTTGTTGGATTTCCACTCGGACTTGTATGTGCAAATGTGGGCTGCTGCATGTGGAGGGATACAGTCTGGCCTCACATGCACGAAAACACACACGACTGAGATATTCAGCCGGAGTAATGAGAAGCAGATGACCGACGCTGACCTGAATTATGTATTACCAAGGGGGAAAACCCCCAAAAAATCATTATCTTATTTCCAGTGGAGCAATAATGGACGACATAGGGTCACATCACCTCCAATGTTTTGCTTTGTGTTTTGAGGACTTCGCATAAAATAAACCTGCCCCGCCTGACAATCAATAATATCTGCCATGCCGGGTAGAGAGGAGGAAAGCAGTCGAACTTGACGTATATGTGGTGAGAGAGCTGCATGGGAGGGTGGTTGGACAACAAAACGTTGGACTTTAAGTGAGTGAACTTGTGTTTCTTTCATCCATGACGTTAAACTAGTTATTATGTAACTGAATCTTCAGTCCAGCCCGCAGATCCCGAGCTCTCTGGATCGGGTTTTCATTCAGCATATATTTCTACTTTGCTCCGTTCAGCGTTTCACCTTATCTCGGTGACCAGTCGACAGCCCCTCAGCACGGTACTTTACAACGTCATTTGGCTGGCGCTTTTGTCCAAAGCGACTTACAATTAGTACACTCAACATTCATGAGGGGCCATTAAGGGGTTCAGTATCTTGCCAAGGACACTTCGGCATGCAGATGGGAGAGAGTGGGGTTTGAACCGGCAACCTTCTTGTTGGAGAAGCACCACTCTAACCACTAGGCCACACCGCCCCCTATGGTACCGCTGGGACGCTGTTGCACAGGTGAAGAGTTTCCTCCAGGCGTGCCATGGGAGTCGAGGCCCTGGGATTTCACTCTCGGTTTCGTCAGACCAGAGAATATTGTCACTCAGTCTGAGAGTCAGGAGTTTCATTAGTCATTCACTGAGGAGAAGCTTCCGTCCGTCTGGCGACTCTGTCATAAAGTCCAGATCGGTGCGGTGATAGCTGACCTTCTGGATATTTGTCACAGTGTTGTCTAGACAGTGACTTCTCAAATCATGACCAATCATTTCGATTTACCACAGGGGGACCCCAAAGGCGTAGAATCATCTCAAGAGGATCAATAGAAATGGGAAGCTCCTGGAATTAATAGCAGACATTTAGGCTTACGGACATTTCACAGGAGCATTTTAATTCTTACGTTGCTTAACACACCACTTCCCTCCAGCAGCCCACGGAATATCTCAGACTATAGTGCATGTTATAAACCTGCCTGTTTGGAATTGGCTGTTCGCTTGGCCTGCGGTGATGCTTGTTGCAGCTTTCTTACCGGAGCTGTAAAGGTGGCCTGCAGGATTGAGCCGTGGCAACAAACGACCGGCTGCAGGACTCAGTCCACAGAACCCTGAAGCTGCACCACCGCTGCCGCACAAACAGCTTTTCACCAGTTTATTTAAAGTTGAACCGGAGAGACAGATTTCCTCGCCATTGTCAGTAATGCATCCATTGTCGTGAACACACTGTTGACAATCGCAAGTGTTAAACCGATACGATGAACTCAAGATATCGGAGCAACAATCACACATTGAGAGAGTTCTGGAATTAGTAGATAAATGTCAGATAGTCAGGACGATATGAAAACTCCATTTCGGCATCTTCCTCTGCGCTAACAGTGTTGTATAACTTTTTAGACTGTAGCTCAAATGCTGAGGCCTGAGCCCTTTTTTCTTCATCCCTTTAGCTCCGTCATTCAATGGTAGATTGAGCTTTTATGAAGCTGTATTCTGTGGGAATAAAGAAGTGTAATGGCCACATCCTCAAACTGCAGCCATCATCCGTAAATGGATGAACAGGGATTCTCAACATTTTGATAACTGTGACAGAACTAGTGCATCATCCACATCAAGTGCTGTAATTTCCCCCCCTGGTATTTTCTCTGTCATTACCAAAGCCCCACTCGACTATTGTGATGTACATTTTTTCTGCAGAGAGGATGGCTCTCTCCCTTACGCTCAGATCTTTATTCCCGACTGGTCTTTTTCACTTTAATACTCACCAAACATTTTGAATATACCATGAGGCTGCTGCTGCAGCTTGACTGCTCTAATTGCAGAGATATAATGTTCCTCATAAGATTTATGAGCTATTAATCTGTTCATGCAGCATGATTCATGAGACTTAGAGTTGGGAGACATATGATTAGAGTTATTCATTTGTCATGGCTGCCGGAGACATAAGGCTTTAAGCTACACATATTTCATCCAAACTGCAATGATGCTGGAGACTATTCCTAATATCCTTGTTTTTTGCTTCTTAGCATGTCGAGTCATGAAAATGTGACTAATGCAAAACACGTGCATGCTCCCAGTGCCTCCTACTCAGTATTTTGTCTGCATTACATATAATAAAGCCACTGCATGCAACGTTGCCTAATCAGATCATTAGTGCACTTATTGCTGTATCAAAGTCCAATGTTTTATTGACCCCATTCAACCTCCTCCTTCTGTGGACTTTGCATTTAATTTGTGATTCTATGACAACTTCACACTGTCCTCCTTTGCTCCGCATGGACAAAATGATAACTCCCACAGCTTCTTAAGCAGGACAGATTTATTTTGGGGGAATATGCTAAGAAGGATGATGTTGTTTTTTTCGTCAAGGGAGGACCGTCTCCTTGCCACCACACTTTTCACCCAAGTGTAGTGTTGTGTCTCCTGCTGCTGCAAATGATGTAGCATTTTAAAAGCCTCAGCATCCACTGACACTGCCCTCCCATAAAACATGATGCCACATTAATCCTTGCTTGTAGATTTTTACGACCTGTAGTTAAATTTTACAATAAAGAGACACATGTCAGTCGGGTGAGACGGCATCGAGCTAATGTCCCAAAATGACAACTAATGACTGAATTTAATTTATTTAAATAGTTGAATGTGACTTTATGGGTTTTTCATCCAACCCGTAGTAAAAACACAGCAAACTCATCAGCTACAATTCTTTATTTTCCCATGAGATTTTCAATTGTTCTATATCATTGGACATTATCTACAAATATCTATAATTGTATACATTTAATCAAAAATTTTGAAAAAAATAAATTGGAGTGCAGTAGTTCACCTGGTACAGACCTGAAATTGATGAATGAAACATGGTTGTCACATGTGGTATTTATTCCCTCTGCATACAAGGTCATGTTTTTGCTCCTGTCCATTTGTTTGTAGGTTGTTGTTGTTTGATTTTAAGCAAGATTATACAAAAAGATATGCAGATTGGGCAGAGCCACTTTTTCTGTTTTATTCATTGCAAGATGGGATGTTTTTCAACATTTAACTCTTTACCTACCGATTGTACAGCTGACATCCTGGCCAGGTCCCTCTTGTTATCTCTCTTCATCTAAAATAAAAAATAAAACTATAACCAGGCTAAAGTGCAGGTTACTACTTTACTGCCCTTGTACATATCCTGTAGAATAAATTGACAATTGAAGTCTCTTTTTATAGGAGAGGAAGTGGATACAGTACATGCTATAAAGGGTACTCTGTGGTTGAGATTTACACTGAATGGTGACACACCTGAGGAGACTCTACCTAATATGACCTGAGTTGACCCTCTTCCCTTCTTCTGACAGAAAGAGGTTCGATCACATTCTACTAAACCCCTTCATCTTACAGTGTAACCCTCTGATACGCACACACAGAAACACACACACACACACACACACACACACACACAGCAGTAGCACCATCGTGATGGATTTTTTTCTGACTATGCTGGGTTTTAACTCTCATCCAGTCAAAAACAGACAAAGGAATTTGTTTTCTGTCTGACCTGTTTGTAAGCAGACTTGTTAGCGGGGCTTCACTCGAGCATTTCCTGATGATAGGAGGCACAGAGCACATTCGCACAATGCTGCGTTTTCTCTCTTTTCTAGAGAACCAGAACACAAAAATAAACAATTCAATAGCGTCATGACATAATTTAGCTGTATCCAGTTGCTGAGACAAAGACAGCTCATTTAGCTTATGAACGACTACACGGCACAATCAATACTCCAGCCTCTGATGATATCCGTCACTGCTAATGGAGAAGGAATGGGTTGTGTTTTATTCAGATCAGTCAATGCTGACCGAGCTGAAGATCAAGACATTTAAATGCATCGGCTGTGTTTAAGAGGATATCTGAAATAGTCTGAGATGTGATCTACACATGTCCTGTGTTTGGTCGATGCCGGGGCTTAGGTGCAGGCTTAGAGGAGAGGAGGAGAGGGGAGGAGAGGAGAGAGGAGGAGAGAGGAGGGGGGAGAGGAGAGGAGAGAGGAGGAGGGGTGAGGAGGGGGGTTGAGGAGAGGGGTTAAAAGGAGTTCTCAGATTTGGAACAGATTGTCAAGAAGGCTGCTTCACATCCTGTGGGCAAAACTGCCTGCCTCACTTCATTTTGGTCCAAAGCTCACAATTAGCATGATAGTTAAAAACGAGGGGGAGCTTTCACGCTGCGATAAAAACCTCGCACGCTGCAGTTTAAAACTGTCTCTCTCATCACCACCCAAAAGGCCACTGCAGATTAACTTTCCACATTCACTCTAGCCTTCACAAGAAAGAAAAAATAAAAAAAACTGCAGAATTTATAACTGAATGAATCTGTCAAGGTGAAAGAACCATAAATAATTTTTCAGAAACACTCCTTCGCATCCCATCAGCGTTCGTATTTCTCCGGCTTCTCCTCTGGCTGTTTGCAAACTAACACTGACTGAGCACGGCTGGTGCGAGCGCTGGTTCTCTGGTGGTTACTGTGGGTTACCTTTGTGTAGACTGAATAGAACATCTGTGATCTAATAATATCCCTTCTAACATGCATATTTTATGTGTTTTTACAGCTATTTCTCAAATCTGCTTTGGTGCGTCATTTAGCCGCACATTTGGATGTCACTACACACCTTGGCAAATCAGGGCCCATTTCCTGCTTGAATTACTGGTCATGTTTAATTCATGGCCGATACATACATTCTAATTTGACCGTGCTAAATTATTCAGTCCAAAGATGACAGACGACTGGAGAAACATTAGTTTAATCATAGCAGAGTGTTGACTGCAGAATGTAAACTGTAAATTTGGCCTCAATAATAGGCTTGACATGTTGATCCGGCTGCAATAGATTCACCAAGATAGTGATTCATGGCCGATTTTCAATTACACCGTTTAAGCAGTTATTGTAGCAAAGGAAACTGTGATTTCTAACATGGCAGTGTTTGAGTATTATTATCCTAGCAATAACCATTATCTTTGATGTTGCATTTAAACACATGCTAATCCTCATAGGTTTGCTTCATAAATAACAATAACAACCTCACTTTGTTCCAGGAGGAGACGTCCACTTGGTCAAAAATCAAGCTAATTAGCTTAACAGCTCAATTAGTTGCCTCTGAGCAGTTTTGCAAACGTTTACTCTGCCAGTCGGGATTTGCCAGCTCAACCATTATGACTTGTTACCCATTAGCACAGCCGGACTCTTTCTCCGGTCGGCAGATATATCAGGAATGTTCAGCATGGTCACTCATTAGTGGGCTCTACCCAGCATTTATCACATATCTAATATTTGTATCTACCTTCTGAATTCTCCCACTAACAGGATTTTCTTTGGGATGATTCCACCAAACTACTGCAAAAATAGATCACGCTGGCAACTTACCACACATACAGAAGATCTGCTAACCTACCACTATGCATGCATAAGAAGAGGCCAGTCAGGGTCAGCGCCTCCCTCATCCATTAATAGTGGATTTGAGGCTAACCTCGTGTTAGGCCTGTCAGTACATAGCACCCAGGCTCCCAGGCATGACTAATGCAGTGATCGCTCTCAGTTTCACAGTGTCCAGTGTTAAAACAATGTGAGACAAGTGCAAACCATCTGCATCGGAGGTTCAGAGGCCCACACTTGAGCTTAGACCTGGAAATGTACGCTGACGTGTCCAACATCTGATCAGTAGACAGAGTTCAGACTGGGACACAGGTACACTGTTCAGACCGTCTCCATGCAAATTAACTCTGCCAAGAAGGATAGGTTTTCATCCCTGTCAGTTTGTTTGTTTGTTTGTTTGTTTGTTTGTAAGCAGGATTACACAAAAACCACAGAGGGATTATCAAGAATTTAGTTCATCCTGGTCTAAAGAACCTATTGAATTTTGGCACTGATCTCGATCAGGGGGTAAATCGAGGTATTATTCAACATAATGCATCTATTTAGAAGAAAAATAATCGGTAATGCGTAGGGAACTGAGTGTGTGCAATTTGTATCTAGTGGATTTTAATTTGTTTTCATGGATCTTGGTGGAGGTACTGCTTTACTGAGTGCCATTCTGATCCTACCTAAAATGTTCAATGATGAATATTTGAGCTACACTATGATTCTGATAACAGAAGTAAATTCACTCTTAAATGTGCCCTTCTGATGCTTATAAAGACAGCAGACCTACATTTCCTGAAAACTTGCTGTATTCAGCATCTGAACCTGTTAAGAACACGATCTGCTGACACCAATAAAGGACGATTACCAGCCACCTGAGTCTGCATCTATGATAATAGTACAGACTCAGTGTAGCCTTTGTTTAGCCAGGGGGAAACGTTGTCTTTTCCCTTCCTGTGACATTGAAGAGAAACATGACAGTATGAATAATGTCCTTAGTAGGTGTCAAGGGAGGAAGAGGCTGTTACATCATCAGTGGGTTGGGAATTCACCTGTGCGTTCGAGTTGCCTGAACGTAGTTTGCAATGGTCACAACAGCCTTGATGAGTTTAGCTGTGAGATGCACAGTTGAGAGGTTTTGCCCATCACAAGCTGGGACAGGCGCGTGCCAAACAGCCCCAGGTTGTTAGCTGCCTTTGCTGACTGTGCTGCCAAGCAGATTATAGATTCTGCTCCATGACCAAGTTGCAAAGACAGGCATAAAAAACAAATAACTGCTAAAGAGGAGAGTTTGTGCATTTCTCTCTACACGTTTTATATCAATGATGTCTGTGATTGGAGCCTTGGTTTAAAACGTTATTCATCCAAAGGGGTCCCTGGCATATGGCTGAGGTGTTGTAGGTGGGCAGGAGCTGGGAGCGGACCAGCCATGTCACTCTCATGACAGGTGGTATTATATTCAGAGTCAACAGCCAGGCTCAGCGTTGGGGAGCACTGATAGCGGTTTTATGGAGCCTGTACCTCAAAGCGAAAAAGAGCCCAGCAGGCTGTGCATCTCCAGCTGCTCCATTGCCCCCCGAGACCCAAGTGCGTAACTCTGAGACACTCAAAGCTACGCTCGTGCAAATAGACAACAGTGATCCGTCTGCGTCACATCAAACAAAGCCACCCTTGAATAAGTTGTCGTCACAGTGACTGAAGTCCGAGATGGTGAAGTGGAAGGGAGAACTACCAAGTTCAAGCAGCCTCAGCCTTTTTGTTCACAGTGCAGCAAAATGAAGTGTAAAACAGACACATGCTGGGCGTGCTTATGTAGACACTGTCAGGGAGAGCAGGACTTTGTGTGCAAGCCATTGTGTATGCCTTGCAAACACTTGCTAATGACGTGTGCAGATGCCAAACATGTGCAATGTAATCAGATTACAGAAGCATATGTTTGCTTAGATACTATGTAAGATGAAGGATCTCATAATTGAGAATGTAAAATTATTTATTAATAGTGGAAGTGAGATGAGCTGCTGATAGCTCAGTTTTGGGCAGACTGTATTTTTTACAGTTCCTATAATCTCCATTTACATTTTTTTTTTAATCTAAACCACTCTTTTAAACAAATTGCACTGATTTCATGAGAGTTTTAAAACACACCAATCGCTTGCCCTTGCCATTAAATAACTGAAAACAGTTGGTGCGGACTGGATGAGGGCCACTGGATTTCTATTTGGACTAAGGGAACATGAGGATACGTAGAGTAACATGTACCAGCAGTTGCTCTCTGTGTAATGGAGTCATAATTATTGCTTCCCTGGTCATAAATCTCAATCAGAGGATCTGCCACTGCTGCACTTTACTACCAGTATAGTACATATAAAGACGACGAGGGTAATGAATCATAGAGAGGTGATAATGACGGTGACAATTATGATGACTGCAGAGGAAATGATGATGATGACAATAACACATGTTTACGAAGCGAAATCTCACACACACACACACACACACACACACACACACACTGCAAAGCGAGTTCACTCGTGACATGCTTGCAATATTTTCTACTGACTGAATCTGATTGGTTTTTGAAGGTGAAAACTAATCAGCGTATCCTCTGGAGTGACAGTGTCCAGAAATAGAATGGATAAAAAATGGCTGATGGTCAGCAGGACAAATCATTGACCTGACCATTGTTCACACCTACTTTGCACAAAAACAGCTGTTAGCTGCAGCACTTGGCGGCACGCGAGTGTGTGGTAGTGTTTTGTGTGAGTGTTTAATGGGTTGTTGCAGTAATCAAAAGCAGCATATGGAGACGGACGGGGAGTGTGGCAAGCGCCGTTAAGAGGAACAAGGAGTAGCCAGGAGCGGAGTTAGATGGGATATCTCAAGGAGAGAGGGAACGCTTGCTGATTTCTCTTTACCATTAAAACTACACTATAGGGTCTGTTCGTCTGCTTTGACTGCTGTATTCCTCTAGCTGCAAATAAATTGCCCCAAGACGTCCCCCGTTATCTCCCAAGGAGAAGAATGAATGTTTTATCCTAGAATGCTTACACATGACACAGACAAGTTGCTGACCAAGGGAGGTAGTTCAATGTTCCCTCCCCCACTCACTATAATGCTGATATCTGTCCATGTAATTTTATGGACATGACTCAGCGTAAATGGTGATGCAGAGCTGCTTACATCTAGGGCAGGGGGAACATACTCTAGGATGGTTGAGCAACTTAAAAAGTACGATACGGATATCATGGCTGATTGGATCAAATTCCCTCATGCAGCACTCTCATTCAGTGAGGCTTCAGCGGAAACTCATTCAATTTGCATGGGGTGGCGTCGTGCTCTGCCCAGCTGCATTGTGGTCCTGTCGCTTCCCTTTGGTTGTACTGAGAGCGGTAGAGGTTGAGTCAGACAAACAAATAGGCTATTTAATGCAAACTCTAACCAATCAAATAGAGTTACAGGAAACACAGGATGTGCCATTCAACAGCAAAGTTAGTTCAGTCAGACAACTCACGTTCGATCATGTAATATATTGTAGCGACCCAGCAGGACTATGGGGGGGATTGATGGGGAGTTTGTGGGGGGAAGGAGTTGCCCTAGTTCAGCCTGATAGGCCAGTTGGGAGAGGGGGCAGAAACAGCCGGGTTTCGTGTTCGCTATGTTGCAGAGGGGGACTCCAAAAACCCTGTGAGTGAGTTGTACGGAAAGGTGAATAAAGCCTGGTTCTCCAGTTAAACACCAGCCACTCTGTGTCCTCCTCATTCCGCTAGTTAGCCCCGCTGTGTCGGACCGCAAATGCTACAATATTTATTACAACAGATTTAGTGTTTGGCGTCTAGGCTCCAACTTAATCACTCCCCCATATGATTACACAGGAATGATGGGATTGATGAGCAAGTACTTGTAACCCCCGTTGGAGCCTACAGGTGGATGCTGGGGTAGTGGAGGAGCTGAAGCAACTGGTTGCAATACTGCAGCAGCAGTGCGAGCAAGAGGGGTTGATTGGAAATGTCTCTCTGGTTAAATAGACCACCTGATAAGGTGGGTGTGTATTATAGATGGTTGTGGAGAGTGAGGTATGTATATGCCAAATTAGTTGGTGAACCTGGTGCCTGTGTTTATTTGGTTATGGATTTAATGTCCAGTGCGCCTTGAGCCTTGCACTGCAGCTAGCATGGCACGTTAGCACCAAGGCCGGCTACATTGTGTGTGATTGGTTGTTATCCTTATCCTTCCTGTTAGGAACCAACAAAGCGCACATAAGATAAGATAACACTTTATTGATCCCACACTGGGGAAATTCACTTGTTACAGAAGCAGATGAGGCACAATGAGGTAGACAAGAGAATATAAATAAGAAGGGAATAGAATAAAATTGGAACAAATTGTAATTTGGGAATATGTGCTATACAAATAAAATGTGATTGATTGATTGAATAAAAGTAAAAAAAATATATACACACCTTTCACTGCACATATATTGTTTGTCTAGAAATGTGCATGAGTCGGAGTTACAATCTGGGTCAGTTGGTCTAAACAACAGTGGCCGTGGTGATAGAGAGAAAAAAGAAGATGAAGATCTGAATGTGATGAAGAGTGCACTCTGGAGACCGGCGGTGAATAGGTTGGAGGGAGGGCCGCAGTGAATCACTGAAATGACAGCTGACTGCAAAAGAGAAGGATTTAAGGTTTGCCAGTATCAACATGATTGGCTGCTTGAGATCATGGGGACATCTGGTTGGATCCCCCTCAGTCAGCTGATTAAAGAGACCTCTGAATAAAGATGAATGAACGCTGATGTTCATTACAATTCATGTGTGTATACGTTGGCGCCACAATCACATCACACTTTGTGAGTGTGCTGTGATTGTCCATTTCTTTTCGGCACAAAACACAAGAAGTTATGTCCCCCGCAGGATTTCCATGGTTGCCTAGCAACTTTACTTTAATCATACCTATCACCATGTGTGTTGTCGCTCTCTGGTCGATTAGACCACAGAATCTGTCTGTGTTGGAAACAGCTTGAAATAGACAAGACATGACTAGTTCTGATATGAAATGTTAAGCTCCATATGCCTTTCATCAACAGTCCATTATTGTATGATGATCACTCATGTTGTGCATCTTAAGAGTAAGTGAGTCCCATGTGGACGCCGGCATGGATCTGTTGTCCAGACACTGGGGAACGTGTCTGAACTGGTTTAACTATTCTCCTCTCTTGTTGAAAGTCAAAGTGTGGCCACCGTTACAGATCCAGACTTGCTAGACTGCAACATCTCATGAGTCTTTGATTATTTTGGTGAGTAACTGTTTTTCTATTCTGATTCATTCTGCCGGAGTGGGATGGCGAGAGGGCATGAAAGGGTGGTGCAACAGACGCAATGCAGGATTGATGAACTGAAGCAGGGAAGTCAATCTCTGATTTAGAGCTGGATCAGTCGGCTGTGTTTACTTCTCAGTTTTGCTTCATGTTACAATCGCGGACACTGAATACACAGTCAATCAGCAGCCTTTTATTAACAAGAGTGATGAGATGAGTCACATCCTGAAAAACAGTCAGTGACGGCCGGTCGTGCAGTGACGTGAGGAAGAGGATCCTTGGTGTTTTTCATCCTTTGTTTAGTGTGAACACCTGTTGCAGAGAACATAAGGATTTATGGGGGATGAAAAATATGGATTTAATTATGTTCCTGTTGTAATCTCAAATGTATGTCTGCGCTGCGAAAGTCACACATTGAATCACAGACACGCCCATTTACATACTTTATTATGTCCCGCTGTCCTTTGAAATGATTGTTAAAGCGCTCCGCGTGCATGATCCATATCTCTATCCATTCAAAACAAGAATAACTCAGGCTCTAAGAGCGTAATGGGCTTTATAGATATTCTACGCCAATCTACCTGCAGGTCATTTTACATGGTTATCAGGGCCATCTATTGACGAGTTAAGTTTAATTCATCCTGCTCCACTCCCGCTTTCAGATATTCTTGACTTGTTTGGATGAAAGTGAAGTGCAGAGGGTCACCTAAACTAGATAAAAAGTTTCAGATAATCAGTAATGAATGTAATGAGCCCTTTTAACCCAAACAACTGACTGCCACTTAACCTGTGAAGCAAATCACCACCTACGGGATAAACAGGAGCTGGCAGCCCACAGACACTTGAGCTAAAATACACACGGACACACACACACGATCACCCGCAACATGACCCCGGCTCTGAGGAGGACACTCAACTGTTATTTTGACCTGAAATATCAGAGTCTGAAGAAGCAAGCAGGGTCCGTGGGTTCACCCTGGGAGAACACATCATCGTTGTGCTTTCATTTTGTACTTATCTGGATCCTCAGTATCCATCTGCTACTGCACAGAACAGTGCATGCTGAAGATGGGACTGGAAAAGGTTGTGAGTGGGCAGATTTAGTTACATAAACATCTTTATCAGAGACATACTGTGGAACCGTATACTGACTATTTACCTACTGAATGTAGGGTTGTACATTTTGCACTAAAGTGGCAGATCGAGTGAAATCAAAATTTTAGCCTGATTAAAAAAACAAACATGACTTGTTATGATTATGCCCTTTTGTTGAACTTTTGAAGGACTTTTTGTGTTTGGACCTTTTGAGGAGACTTCATATTTATTTATGCTGGGTTTTGTTGTTGAATTTTGATTTTTGGATGTATTTCCCCTTCTGTTTGAACTTTGGTTTTATATATTAGTTTTTGGGGAATTTTTTGCTTGCTTGCACTTTGAGGTCATTATTTCCTGTTTGATTCTGAGCAAGTTTTTTCCTGTGGTTTTCTGTTTGAACCTTTGTTCGTTTGTTTCCTGCCCTTCCACCAGCCAATTAAATTAAATCTCAAAAACCATAATTGCCCTGCCATTTGGATCTGCTTTTGGTTCAAGCTGACTTCAGCCCTTTCTTTTGCTGGCCTGTATAAATATGATCAGATTCTGACACATAATTCTGATAGAACAGCAGATATCTTATGGTATGTTTTGACAGTTTCTAATTAGACCAGTATATATGGTTGAAACAATAAGCATTCAATCTGAATCTTTGATTAGACTCAGTATGTGGCCATCTCTCCAGAATACAAACACTCTTAAAAAACTTTGATAAGGTACTGAAAGAACATTGGTACACTGACCGCAAGTCCCTTGTCTGATCATGCTGAACTAAGAACTGATATTTGACCCATGCAATAAGCTCGCAGTCCTCATTTGTCTTGTATAAAGCAGTGGTTAACCATTTGGAGACATGACCCTTTCCCAGATTAATTAGACTGGTACCTGATTTTTAAACTAATTGTTCTGTATATGTATTGTTGTCTTTGAATTCCGTTGTTTGTCCTTTGCTGTATCTCAGTAAAACTGCACCATAAAAAAAATACAAAGACTGGATGTATAAGCTTGCTATTGAAACAGTTGGTCCACCAGTAAAGTGGATTTAAAACTTAACAAAAGTTCCCCATTCAACTCTCTGAACTCACACCGATGAAAAAAAAAAGCCATCTATGAGTTGTCAGACTTCCAGTCAGGTGGAAAAATATATTTCCCCGGAAAAAATCATAGTGGTCCTTCAACAAGGCTGTATTTTATGGACTAATAAGCTATTAGGCTCAATGGAGTTTCATTCTTGTGAAACTTTTGTCTCTCAGTCCCTTTCTTTGCAATCTCTTTCTTGAAAGAAAAAGAAAAAGCACAGGCCATTTTCTGCATGCCCTTTTTCCTATCTCAGATCTCCTCCCTACGGTCATTTTTTTGGGTCAATTCTTCTCTCCTGGCTGACATTATTGGGTCAGCTGAGTGTTGTTAGGTCTGGGACAGCCTGCATTTTGACAGATATGACTCCCACTTTCCTAATATCCCACCGCTGGCGGCAGTAGCTCAGACTGAGTGTAATGGAAAACCTGTGTTTTGTCAGCAAACTGACCCTTATGCTCTGAAAACAGAATGAATGCTCATCACTACACACTTCAAAATCCCACCCAGATGGTATCCGGGGGGCCGGATGCAGGAGGCCCTTGGGCAGTGTTCAGCATACCCTACTACCTCACTCCTGGTGTTTAAGTCAAAGTGAAAAATGGAAAAACAGGTCAGAAATAGGCCTTGGTGCCGACGATTAAAAATCCAGCCTACACAGGGCATAAATTATGTAATAGTTCCGGTTCCACATCTTTTATATAAGGAAAGCTGCATTATAACTGTAGCAGGGCTGGTACAACTCTGAGGGGATTTGCACTTGTTTGGGGAAAACATGAGCGCCCAATAGCATCATAATGAGAAAAAGTATCCATCCATTTAACATTCAAGCCTAAAAGTAATTTAGAGTCGCCGGTCAACCCAAGATGCATGTGTTTGGAATGTGGGAGGAAGCCAGAGGATCTGCAGAAAACCCCCAACAGGCACCTGGATAACATGCAAACTCCACACAGAAAGGCTCTGGCAGCCTGCAGGTTTAACTGGCTGTATATACAGATAGATGCCACATCTCCCAAATCTCCTGCAAACTTTTGGCGAGTGCGAGTGCTGCCATCTTGCATTTTAGACGTCATTCGGAGTCTGTGCAGTAGTGATCGTGATGTGGAGTCGAGGTATCAAGGTCCCGCCGAAAATTACGTTTCTTCCAATTTTAATCAAATAATCAATTAAAACCTACCACACTGGAAAAATGAATCAATGACAGTGAGAAAAATGTATTTAATATATACTTTGACTTTCTTGTTTGGTTCATGTTCCATCCATCTACATGGAGGAGGCAGGGTTTATCGCCTATACTGCAGCCAGCTTCTGGGGGGGGTTTGTAATGTTTGGGAAGCACCAAGTTTTTCATCTTTATAAACCCCTTGAAATTAAGCCGATAATATTGACAAATTGTAATATTTTATAGTATAGTAGTGTATTTTAATCCTCTTCATTCACAGCAACGTGGTTTGAAAGGGAAAACTTTTGTTACAAGTGGCTGTTTCTACGAGTGATGCTCTCAAAGACACTTTTGAAGAGGCGAGTCCCGAGAGCATGAATCAAAAGCATCCTCAATCAAAGCTGTATTGGTTCATCTGGACCCCCAGCACATCCACACCTCGGGCTTTCAGCATTCCTTCCCTGAGCTGAAGAATCTCGTCGAACACACACATTCACACAGACTACATTAGCGGGCCTTGCTGTGGGATACGATATGTGATCTTCAAAGGGAATCAGGTATTGTGATCCCTGCTGAAGTAATCTGCAGATGAGTCCAGCCCTTGGTTTCCTGTTTGATTCTGAGCATACAGTTTAATGAAAGTAGACTCACTCTGTGACAATGTTCAGCTATTTAGGATGAGTTTACTCAATCCTGCTGAGATCCAACGGCAATCAGGGTTTATCAGCGACAGCCAGCAACAGCATCACTTTCTTCTGTCACGGCTTCTGTATCACTAAAGATCTGCAGCAGCCACGCTTGGAATGCCACATGCTGAGGCTGATCACGCCCCTCTTGGCAACCAGAGCCCAGCAGATTGTGCTGTTTTTTTGCAGCTCCCTCCTCCTGTGGTGTTCCTCTGCAATGATAGTGGCACAGAGGTCGCTTACCTGTGCTCGACACACTGAGACACGACCAGATGGAATCTATCGTGCACCTTTAAATTGAACATGTCGTACATTTCATGTCATGCTTGGGGGACGGCCTTTTGCACCATCAATCTATCTGGGTAGTGGCTGTGGTGCTGCATGTGACAATGTGTTGGTGGGGTAAAGGTCAGGGAGATGAAAAGGCTTGCAGCGACTGCAGACACGACATGAAAACGACTCTTTGTCTAGTCTGTTTGTGTGGATCTTGTGTGAATCTTCGTTTAGTTTTATACTTTGTTCCTACAGATGCTATTCAAAAAGGTTAGCAATAGCCAAATTGACAACAAACACACAACAAGCCACTCAATGTCAGGTATAAGTAGATGCAGCTTGTGTATAGGTGATGACAAGTGTTGTAACAAAAGACAAAACCAGATCAAATCCAATCAATTTAACAAGGAAATAAACCATGGTCCCAACTTTCAGGGGTAAAAACTGTCCTCAAACAAAATGCTTTGTGTGCATAAACATAATCAGAGCAGGAATGTGGACTCGGCATGGTCTCTGGTGTCAAGCCCTTTCTGCATAATACAGCCAGCCATTATGTTTCCTTACCTGCACCACAATCACCACAGGTTTTCTGAATCACATATTACGGTTTCCGAAATTCCTACGATTTTCTCCCCATTTTATCCTTGAAAAGCAGATGGAATTTTTTCTTTGTCTGGCACAGTGCGAGGAGACAAGCAGCAGTCTGCGCATCTTGAATCCTGCCATTATAATTTTTCAAATCTTATCTGACTGAAAGGTGCAGGCATTCATAGCAAGAGAATGGAAAGAGACAAGTGAAGGACATCACTCTGTATTAGAGTAATTTCCTGATAAGAAACCTATTTTTCAATAGATTTTCTCAGTCGGAGTGAGAGTGCACGCGCCATAAAGCCCCACTGGACCAGGGTATATGTGAAATGTCAGGATATTAGAGACAAAAAGTGGTTTGCCATTCAACGTAAACACAAAGGATGCCTCACAACGGGGATCCTCAGAGAAGCAGAAGTGCTTGATGTCACAAATGACTAAAATGATGGATCTGCACACGAGGAGACTTAACCGCAACTTTTAAAAACAAGACTGGAGACTTTGAAACATGAGGCAGAAAACTTTAGGAAGCACATAGGATTTTATCATTAAAGCATCTGTCTGTGCCAAAGCTGGATTGAACTACAAGAGCTGTTTAATTCTGGCTCTGCACTTCACTATCAATTGACAGTCTTGGATAATGTCCGTTACCCCCACATTTAATTAGTTTTACCAGGAATACTGAGGGGAATTGAGTCTAATTAATTTAGATTAATTATTCCAATGACTGGACTTAATTCATATTGCATATTCTCATGTTGTTTATCTGTTGTTTGGTCATTCTAAATGTATGTTGGCCTATTATGAACTTAGTTTATTGCTGTTGGCATGAAGCTGATTAAAGTTGACATTTGAGCATTATGCTGTAATTTCCTGTAGATTATCAATGATAATGAGTAAAGAGCATGTACAACACCATTACTATATAATTACACTGTATAATTGCAATCATCTCTTTATGTTTTAGTTTAGTAAAACAGACAAGGGCCTGGTCATGGTCCAGTTAAAATCGAGGAGACCTCTGAATAGCTAACGATGCTGCAGCGTACTGCTTGGCTTTGATGTACAAGGTTTTTGCATCTCATCAGAAAACATGGAACTTGTTCGTTCTAACTCGTAATCTGACACACTTAAATTTGACCTCGTGGGTCCTTGTGGACACTCACTCTATATTTAGCTCTTCTGAAAATATCTTAAGAGACTTAACTGACTTCACAGATTATCATAACTGTTTCGACCTCATCATGAACTGCCTGAGTGTATGTGAGTTTGTGTGTGTGTGTGTTTGTTTTTTTATTCCGGTGGGACTTTCGGAGAGAGGCTATACTTTTTCAGGATTAACTTGGTTTTAGGGTTAGGGTTAGGACATGTGTGTTTGTGATGTGCAAGTGACAAAGCCCTACGTGTTCAGTCTGTAGTGGCTTCTCTTTCCAGGCTGTGGTCTAACAGGTCTCCTCCTTCGTTTTCTCAAAGATGTACTCATTATGGTCATAAGGGTCATAAAATGGTTGACTGTGTCGTTTTACTGCAGGCACATTCATACAGTATATTTCATAACACATATCCCTGAACCTAAACAACATATGATGTATATTATTAATTGTATTACAAGTACAGCATAACCAAGCAAATGAAACAACTTCTTCTTGTACCAAACAAAATATTAGTGTGTAATAAAAAAAATAACCCTTTATAGAAGTTTTGCAGTCTTCCTATCACAAGGTGACACAGTCATGGAAACGAGTGTATGAGAATCAATGTGGTTCTGAGAGCGCGGCCTTGAAACCAACGTCCCTGGTACTGCAGGAACATTTTGCTCAAACCCCCTGGAGATGAATGTAAACATCTCTCTTTGAACATGGAGTTCTGCCCTCTGGCTGCCACACCCCATGATGCTGCAGACTAAGCAGCAGCTTCTTCTCTGCCACAGCTGCTGATTCGGCTCTTTTTTTAATATTATTTTCCCGTGTTCTCACAGTTTATCATTCCGTCCTCATGTGACTTCTGTTTTTACCCTTAACGATTTTGACTTTTGAATGTTGTGAGGTGAAATGCATGAGTTAAAAAGTTTTTAAGCAAGAGTGAAATTGCCCATCCTTAAAAATATTTTTAAATGTTTTCTTTCATGCAAAGCACATGTCAGTCTGAAGCCCATCGTCTATCATCTGACGACAATTTGCCTCTGGAGGCAATGGCGAATATTTTGGGACTTCCAGTGTAGGCAGGAGATATCCACGAGTCTGTCGTTTCTCAACAAAAAACACAAACAGTGTTTTTGTAGGTGTTTCGGTCCAGATGACATTTTGGCTAATCTTTGTCAACAGCTATATGCATATGTACACAGCTAAATGAAAAAGCTGATAGCCGAGGCATTTCGGTCAATGTGTTCCTCCTCTTTTGTTCTCCATATGGACTCTATACCTGCTGCGGGCAAACCAAAACCTGCTCAAATGTGATCGTCACCCTACAAATGGAAATGGGAAGACTTCCAGCCCCCAAATCCTGTTCCTTGACCCCAGAATCTCCATATTCACCATCAGAATCTGCTTGTAGACGTAACACCTACGCTGACATTGGGAATCAATCAATCCCCACTGATATCAGCAACATATTAATGATCTACACCAGGGGTTTTCAACCAGGGGTCCGCGGCCCCCTGGTGGTCCGCGACGGCATTGCAGGGGGTCAGCGAAATTGGCTTTGATATTTCAACACATTTCCAGATTACTCTTGAATATCGTGAAAAATATCTAAAATAAGAAAATATGTCTAAAATAATATAAAGGTAATGAGGGGAACCTTGAAACCGGCTTGGGGCTAGAAACTGCCAGTAGTTTCCCCCTGTGCATGTGTGTTAAAGGTAGATGTAGAAGAGCGGTTGAGCTAGGTAGAAAAACTCTCAGGAGGTCTTTGAGATGTAGTTGGTATGATGGGAGTTTTTAGTTTCCCAAAAAGAAGAGCCAATGGGGCAGAATTAATAATGAAAATATTAAAGGGGACATATTATGCCCATTTCACCACATTTGATATGGTTCCTTGGGGTCTTAATGAAATGTCTGTAAAAAAATTTGGTAAAATACCACAAGGATCATTTAAAACAGCACCTTTTTACTCTGTCTAAAACAGCCCTCCTGAGATCAAGCTGTTTTGAGGGCCCCACCCCCTCTCAGCCCGCCCCCATCTTACCCCACCCCCTTTCACCCCTCTCATCCCTCCCCCTTCTCACCCCTCCCCCCTCTCATGGAGGTGTAGGACATAACGTTTTTTACCTCCATTAATTAGCCTGTGTGTTTGAATGTGTTCTCACTACAGAATGCATTCAACATCTATAGGGCAGATTATGGGCCTTTATGTCTAAGAGGAATAGAGCAGTAAGTTTTGTTTTTTTTATGCATGAGATATCAGTCATTTCTGCAATACAAATATGACTGAGGAATAAAATACATAAATTACTCTTCCCTGTGTATTACTTTGCTAACTGCTCATCTTACACGTGTCAATTGTTAACATGTTACATATCAAACATTAAAAGCACACAACCGTTTCTATAAACCTTTATTGTCAGAAAGATTATTAGAAAGAATGCCACAGAGCTTTTAAAAAATAGTTATTAAATGTACTGGCTGGGACAGAGGTAATAAATACAAAAAATACCAAGTATAATAAAAACATTGATTTCAAAAATACAATTTGTGCCATCAGTAGCCATACTGTAAACAAAGGAACACTTTATATTTGTGTGTCACCTTTATTCTCTAAATACAATGTGAACTTTGCTCAGCCGTTACAGGTATTTGTCGTAGAGAAGCTTTGTTAGCTGGTGTTGAGGCTATCTGGGCCGGAGAATCAGGGTGGTCCTGCCCTCCTGCTCGGTGCTCCAGATACGCAGAGTGTTCCCTGATGCTCAGGGAAGTTATACAGGGTTCAGACCTGCCCTTGATTGAAACTCGACACATAGCTGGCTATAACTTCCTGCTTGTCAGGTTTCTCATACTTAGCAGAGAGGTCCTCAGGTTTTGAGATCTTCAGCACCTCATTCACATATGGGGCCGGGTCCTGAAAAACCTGGTGAAAGATGAGGTCCAACAGGTTATCCACGTGATCTGTAATACAAATTGAGGGGAAAAGTTGGACATTTTGCACTTTTTGTATTTATTATTTTCTTTTTATAATTATTTTATTCTATTTATCGTGAAGACGATAAATAAATGGTCTTTAAATCGTGAAGACAATTTAAAGACAGCAGTTAATCGATATGTTATTTATGTTTCACATACTGTTTGTACACTGTTTGGCTTTTAAATAGAGCCTGTGAGAATCACGGAAGGTTGCATCTGCTTTCACCGGCTTTGCTGTGCACTCGCCCTTCTTATATATTACATCTGTCCCCCGCCGACACACAGGACACACCTCAAACAGCTCCAGGAGGCAGTTTTCATAGACAATATATGTGGGTGTCTTATGAACAGGGTTGGAAGATTCCATTCTATTAGAACGACAACGATTTCACCAAAAGGCTGCAACAGCTAAAAAAGTGTAGGATGGTAATCTATCTGATTATTGAAATGTTTAGATTAAATATTGAGTCACTCACGTCACATCTGCTGACTCAGTCAAGACTGTGATCGAGTCATCAGGATCATAGGTAGCATCCTGTGGCTCTCCGAAGTCCATACTTGAACAACTTGGGTTGTCCTCTCCCTCCTCCAAACGAGGTCTCTTACAGCTGAGGTCCCAACACCGACATCAGTGCAGCACAGTTTTCTGTGTGCCTATGATAAAACAGACACAGTATCCATGGAGTCACAACAAATGAGATGCTGTTACAACTTTAACACGGAGACACAATCAATGACATGACGAAGTAACTGAGGGTAAACCAACCTGTACTTTTGTAGTGAGGTCGCAGTGTTTTCATAGAAAGCTGCGTTCCATGTGTGCGCATCTTTGGTGGGTCCGTCTGGCATGCTACGTGATGTAGCCTAGCACCGTGAACAGATGTGCTTGCCTGAACACCAAAAGCAGCAATGTTATTCATGTTTGTACTACTGACATGCATACAAGGATACAAGGGCACATTTCACCAACTAGGGCTGGTAATGAATAATCGTTCTAGTCCCGCACATTATGACAACAACATCCTCCGGTATCTTGAACGAGCACCCGTAGCAGCAGCTGTAGCTGGAAGTTAGGTTCGTGAGTGTTGTGCTCTCCACGCACTTTCCCTCCGTCCGCTCGCGTGTCCTCCCTGGTGTACTGTGCCGCCGATTTTTTCCCACGGCAGCACTGGGCTGGAAGTTAGCTACAGCGCCAGTAGCAACCTTAGCAGCTACTGACGGCCGGCGCAGCTACTGACGGCCGGCGGCCGCGGCAGCTACTGGCGGCCGGTGGCCGTGGCAGCTACTGGTGGCCGGCCGGCGGCCGCGGCAGCTACGGACGGCCGGCGCAGCTACTGGCGGCCGGTGGCCGCAGCTAACTTCCAGCTACAGCAGCTACTAGGCACACACCAGCGGAGTGGGGGAAAGCGCGTGGAGAGCACAACACTCCTGAACCTGCCGTGCGAACACCGTTCGACGCCGTCTTCTCGCTAAGACTCGCCAGCCGTCCTCGATTAATTGTTCAATAACGTTATTAACAGTCGAACATGAAAACTCCTGTAAAGTCTCTCCCTATCCCCCACCACTACATACTAGCCCCCCACCCCCTCACACACGGCACAACATGCTAACGGCACTAGCCTCCACACAAAATGTCTAAAAGAAGCAAATACCAGAATTATTTAAAAAAAATACTTACATTTCCCTCGTCTTCAGTATTGCGATGGAAAGATGGCACCGACCCCTCTTTCAATAACAACCTTTTAGAGAATCCAGCGTTATATTGGCGCAGGTTGATAAAACAGTCCGATTCAAAGTGGTGGCAGGAACGTTGCCATCATATATGAACTCAATCCATCTCAATCTTGTGTCTTCTGAAGCTGGAGTCACATGAAGACATTTGTGCTGATTTGTGCAGCCGACCACTGAGCATCTCGGTTGTCGAAATTGATTCATGCTGCTGTTAGCTTATCCAAGTGTTTCCAAGGCTTGCAAGAATGAAATGGCGGACACCGGTGGACCGAGCTTCTGTAAAGTGGGAGGGTCCATCTAGCGGTGGGTTGAGTGGTAGTGGGGGAGTGCATAGAGCAATGGGGGAATGTACTAAATGGGCATTTTTCGACTATGACGTCTATTTCGGTGGAAATTCCATTGGACGCACTTTAGCACATAGTTTCTGAAATAGAGGAACCACAACAAATCGCGGGAGTGATTTTTTTCCAGAGTTTTTGGGACGGTAGACATGCCAGATACCCAAACTAATGTGTAGAAGCACTACAAAAGTGGAATTTTCATAATATGTCCCCTTTAAATAAAACAAAAGAGCGAAATACATATACTTGGTAATAAGAAAAATAAATTGGCATAATAGACAAAACAATTAACTGCAATAACAGTCACTTTACCACGTTCGCTGGTTGAGAAACAATTTCCTAGGAGAGCTCTAAGACACACACACACTCAGAAGTACTACTCACCCACCACCCTCCCACCCAACACTAGCAGTAGGTGGGATTTGCTGCTGGTGATCATGAGGTTAAACTCAATTGTTTGTGTGATATTGTATGATTATCATTTGTGACATATTCTGCATTACTTTGTCATCTTCCTTATTCAGTTGTAGCCCCATTTTATGTTGATTGTTATTGATCACCGTTACTTTAACGTTCTCTCAACATGTCAGCTAAATGTCTGTACATTTAAGTCATGAACGTTATATATTGATGTACATATTGTTCTGAGATGCAGTACAACTACAAACTGCATTAAAAACAAAATCAATTCTTAAGCACTGAAAATCAACCGTTTTTGTTGTTTTTTACACAGATTTTTCTAGATTTGTTTGAGGTTTTTAAGTAGATATATTTAGATTTGTTTGAGGTTTTTATATAAAACCAACATGGCAAACCAAATGTTTAAACTTCCTTCTATCCACATGCACGCACGCACACACACACACGTAGGCTCTCGTGCGTAGGCACATCAGTGGGCCGCGGATTACATTCTAGTCAGAATGGTGGTCCCTGGGACAAAACCAGTTGAAAACCCCTGATCTACACCTTAGTGATGATTGGATCTTCAATTTCAAAGTTATTAGCCAAACTGCTAATATCATTATTCCACCTAGCACCTCTGATGCCAGTGACGGTCAACAATCTTATAAAGCAATTCTTTGAGGCATTCAGAGGCTTTCAGCTCACCATAAGCATCTCTGTAGAAACCAAATCTGAATCTTTGATGTATTTGTCAATTTCCTAATTAAGATTTGGAGGTGAAAACAGATTCCTACATGTTGAAGTGATGTCGTTGGTGGACAAGCTCCCTGTCAGTTGCTGCAAGTGACACCAGACACCTTTGGGCCTCCTATCAGGTCTGTGTATTTGTGTGTTAGATTTCTCTTTCCTCTGCTGGGACTCCGTCTCATGTTGCCTCGTCCTTAAGTGACTCGAGCAGTCAACCATCTCCAGCAACTATGAACATATAACACCAGAGGGAAAAAATGGAGCGATCATACTGGATGAGTAATCCGCAGGAAATTCACCTGGGTACCCGGGAAGAGGAAGATATTGGTTAAGTCAGCCATCTAAACCCTGAGAGGGAATTAACACTTGTATATTTAAATTCTCAAGTCTAAACCTACTGTCATCTTCTTATAATCCTTAAAGTACGATTGACCTAATTTGAATGGACATACTTCTGGGAAACACAGAAGTTTTAAGCCTTTAATCTTTTTTAAATCCCTTCCATTGCATTGTTGTATCTTTATACAGTTTGTCGTGTCTTATCTCTGACGATACAACACCAAGTCATGATGTCTTTGAGAGTAAATGCCTTTGCTCTCCCCTGGTCTGTGATAAGTTTACTCCCCTTCAGTCCTTCAGGCAAAACTTTTTTCAACCAAAAACAGGCCTGCCAGGTAAGAGCACCTGGCCAGCTTCTGTCTCGGGAGAGCTACAGTATAAAGTCTGAACACAGTGAGCTGAGTCAGGACAAACACAGGGGGCCTGGTTGCAATCCTCCTCATTGTGTAAAGCCATGATAATGGTGAAATCTCCAGGGGAGGAATGCAATCTCTACGTGATCAACCACTTCAGTGGGCTGCTGAAATTGACACCAACCCATGAGGTGCAAGTCCAGTCGGATGGAAAAACATGTATTTCACCTTGTGAGTGAAATACGATGGTCAATAACCAAGCAATATGTACCGTCATGCATTTCGCTTGCGGCGGAGAGACAAACGAACAGAGGGCAGCAGGAACAGCCATCAGAAACAAGTTGTTAATGTTAATACACAAGTCAACAACATATAGAGCACAGCTCTAGTCCTTTGCACTTTAAAGGAGACATATTGTATCCTTCACTTTAGATAAGAACATGTATCTGCTGGCCAAAAACAAGTCTAATGGGATCTTCATATTGTTCTGTGTTGTAAAGCACCACTAAAGCAACTAGCCTCCAGTTGTTATGCCAAGCTAAGCTTTAGTTTAATACAAACAGAAATGAGAGATGTATCAATCGTCTTGTTTAACTCTCCGCAATAATTTGAAAAAGTGGATTTCACACAACAAAACTCAAACCATTCGTTTAATGCACCATAACGTCCGCAGGGTTGATTCAAACCGAATATATGAACACACACTTTCTGCTGCTGCACTGGAGTAATGGATATATCAGTGATCTGAGTGCTTACACCCAACATGTCTATGAAATGGCTGGGAAGATTCCTGGCAACATAGGCACATGTTAATGTGTGATATGTTCTTTATCAATAAGTGTTCACTTGATATGAAACAGAACATCGCCGAGGGACACAACAGGAATTTCTACATTAAGTCATGAATATTTCATCTCGGTTGGCCATTTAGATTGAATATCTAATTAAATCTCTCAGTCCCTGAGGGAATATACACAATGATGCTGCAATTAATTTGATACTTAAAGGCAATGAGCTGATAATCTCGAAACACACCCACTGGAACAGCTTGTGATCAACCATTTCGTGTATATGTATATATGCATTGGAATCCCCAGTTAAAAGTGTGTAGAATTGAAAGAAAAAGCGCTAACCAGCCGCCATGATAAAACATTCATGTGACAGCAGAGATGAATAAAACCTTCGGAAATTATCCATCGGTCAAGCAAGCAGTAAATGTGGGCGTAGCTATGTGTCATAAGATGTAAATATTGTTGAGAGAGAGAGAGAGAATTCTGTTGCCTGTCGGTGACTGACAGGAATACTTGAGTCGCCTGCCAGGTTGAAGAAACACAGCAGCCCTTAGATCTCTGTGGGAGAAACTAACCTGCGCTGTGATTCTTTACAATAAGAGTCATTCATTATGCATGCGTTCAGCTTTGAATATGGCAGCCTTGAATAAATGATGTGGCGACTGCCTGGCCAAGATAGCCAACGCTAAAGAGATGAAGGCTCAAGGGGAGCAACCGACAGACGGTGTAACGATCTGGCAGTTAAGATTTTGTAGAAGTGTTTTCTGTTAACTGTTAGATCTCTGTTGTTTTGTGTTTGAGTTGTTTTCATGTGTGCATTCTGTTTCCTGTTTTATTTTTTAGTCTCTGTTCCTTGTGGGTTGTTTCGGTCTTCACTTCCTGTCTTGGTGATTGTCTGTCTAACTCCTCATGTGTTGCACCTGTGGCCAATTACCCCTGCCTTCCCTGTGTATAAGCGTCTGTCTTTCCCTTTGTCCTTGTCGGATGGTCTGTTTTGCTCCTGGTTTTTGTGGTTCTTGTTCATCACTGTCGTCCATGGTGCTGTTCTGTGTTCCTGTCCTGCCTTGTCCTGATCCCCTGTGCCTCTTCATTTTGAACCCCTCTCGTAAGCTTCCTTGTGTTTTTGGTTGGTTAGAGTTTAGTTTAGTTCCTTTTACATTAAATACGTTTTTTGTTAAACATCTCTGCATCTGGGTCCATCTCCTTCCCCATACCCGTGACAGACGGAGGTGGGGGAAAGAGGATGATGATGTCAATAGTGAAGAAAAAAGTCCTTATGAGTTACATACTTAAGAACAAAAAATAAAAAAGGGAAGGCCAAGAGCAGCACAGACACTTTTTAGAGTTTACGTTTTCACTTGAATGAAATAAAAGTTAAAATATTGAGACATTGCTCACATTTTTGAGATTTGATAATTCAAACTTATAAATAATGCGATGGAATAAAAATCTAACTTCAAACGCCAACACAGCAGCCGCACTGGAAAGTGAATCAGTCTGTTTTCAGACTTGGACCAGAAAGTTTCTTCTCTATGCGTGTGTAGGTGTGTGTGTGTGTATTAATCTGCATCAAACTGTCTTGGTGTCAAGACTCCTTTTCATTCAATAGAGATAATGTTCAACGTCTTCATGTATTTGTAGGGTATTCTAACAGTATTATTTGTTTACATTGTCATATTTGTTTTCAGTGCCTGTCTCTACGTTACAGTGTGCGTTTGTGTGATATGATGACACTGCCCTACACTCACACACTCAGTTTCAATACACACCACAGAAGAAACATTGCTTAAGACATTGTTTTGTCTTGATTGTCTAAAACAAAACAAATATAAACTGCCAGAATGCAGAAATGAAGACATTTAGCAAATAATTATTACGTTAACAATTTATATTCTTACACTTGCTATTTGAATGCATAAGTGCAGAGGTCACAAGCGAGTAAGTGAGCTAAGAAGCTGGCTGATATTTTGGTGGATGACGAGATGATGATTCTGCCCCGTCGAAAATCATGCTCTAAAAAAGGAGGGTGAGTATCGGCAAGTGTTCTACAGTTTAAATGCTAGCGTCAGCATGCTAACAATCCCAGAATGCCAAAGCTAACATGCTGAGCTCTACTGTATTTTTTTTTACCATGCTTAGCATCTTAGTTTAGTGATTTATTATAATGACATGCTAAAGAAGAAGCTGAAGTATAGTACATTTGGCTTTACAGGTCAGTTTTATTTATACCGAATGATGAAGCTATACAAGAGAAGTCAATTGGTCGTATGACATATCATCAGGGAACATGAGTATATGCCACATTTCAATCTTTAATAATGACAGTAAATAATCTGTAATAGTACCAACATCTGTAAATGTGAACTCATGGTGGTGCCAGAGTGAAAGTCAGTAAAATCAGAGGGATAACATTATGTTTGATCAAATAATGAATTATCTTTTGACACTTTACAAAATACAAATTGGGAGTTTTAAACTGTTGTAATGTTGAATCCCATGAGGAAGACAGATACAACTAATACACTGCTAATAATAATGATAATAAAATATTCATGAAACCAAGTGAAATCACACCGATCACTGTGAGCTTAAGAATAACGATTCTACCGGGAAGTTGTTCCTCAAGCAACTACCAGAGTATTGCCTTTATACTTTTATGACATCCACAAGTCTCTCAGAGCATAATTCCAGAGCAATCGGCCTCTTTGTTCATGAATCGTGACTAATGCTCAATATTCATGTGAGAACGAGAACGGAGTGATCAATGTGGCTCACAGCTTTGAAGGGTGCAAAGCAGCAACCTCCCTCCCCTCCTCCTCCTCCTCTTCCTCCTCCGCCTCCTCCTCCCCTCTCTCTGTTCACTCCTCTGCTGCCGAGCCCTGCGAGACGCATTTATCACGACTTTATTAGTGAAAGACCACAAGCGCATGAATATTCTTTTCCCCACAGCTTAGGCGTTATATTATGCATTTTCAATACTGTGTTTGTTTTCATTTAAAGGGAAGTGTGCGGATGAGCCCTGACAAGTGTTTAGTAACCGGGTGAGGCACTGTCTTACACTGGAGTCATGCCGCCACTGGAAAAGGCTTGGGATCTGACCCACATGCAATTACATTAAACTCAATGTAGAGTAAGCTGCATTAATTATGAGGCTGGGTATGCAAAGATGGACATTGATGCAAAACCAGAAAAACTGTAGGAACACAGGATTATAAAAGCTCTCGCTGTTCCCGCGCACACGTTTGCTCGTCTCGCTCCCATGCTGCAGATTAGACGTGTAGGCTCGCCTGCTCAAAGGAGGGCACTGTGCCCCTGATAGAAGACCCTGGCAGGATTTTCCATTGAAGCCTCCTCTTTTCAGTTGAACCCCCGACACTCTGCCTGGATTACCTCACACTCCTCCACTCAAAGAGCTGCTGGAAGTGATTGCTGTGTGATTGTTGTGTAATTTTCCTGGGAATGGTGCTGGAATGGAAGGTTGCATTTGCTAAAGGAGCAGTCTGAGTAAGGATATCTTTAAGCTCTCTCGCTCATATGCATATGCAAAGAAAAAAATTCCCAAATAATCCCTCAGATGAGAAGGATTTTACACATGCGAATACATTAAAATAAGGGAACTGAATGTAAAGTGCTCAACTGGATGAATGAATGTGGATACTTTCACAACTGAAAATGACCCTAATGTTTTTCAGCCTCTGTGTACATGCATGAAGGTTTTTGTGTGTACTTTTCTTTCTTCCTGTATAGTAGGAATGCTAATATTTGTATATTGACAGCTGATCCACAATTGAGTGCCTTCTCCAGAAGTTACATGAGAAGGTATCACGGATTTAAAGGGAGTGATAGGTGATGGTGGGAAGAATATGTATGGATAAATTTAATAAAAGTAGCTCACTCATCAAGAAGGATTACATGGTGAGGGAAGGAGAAATGCTGTAAGGTTCCGTGAACTTGGAATATGCACTGCTAGTCAAAAAATATAACTTTGAAAGCTGGTGTCATGAGAGTAATGGTTCTCTAGAGTCACAATGGACTGGTGTCGATGCATCCCATGAATAAGGAATTAGCCCTGAACGTCGAAGAGGCAGCTGAGCGGTATCCCACAGAGGTCCGAGCCCAAGGGAGGTTCATCTCATTCATCATTAACTGCATCTTAAGGTGAAAGAAGGCAGAGTGACCGGAGAGATGAAGGAAGGCAGGTAGAGTCGATCCAGGAGAGCGAATGGGGACAGATGAAGGCAGAATTGGTGGAAGATTGTTTCGGGGGTTTGGGAAGGAGCTCAAGCTGAGAGAGCGAGATGATGTTGAGGATAAAGAAAAGATCAAGGACAGGAAGGAAGACTGAAAAGGAATCATGAATTAAAAGAGGAAGAGAGATTAAAACATGTATGAGTAACGAGAGGAAATGATAGCAGGAGAGGAAGCAGGTGAGAGGTGAAGGAGGATGTTTTGGGAAGAGGAGGTGACTCCTGGGAGGAGATATCTCCTTTATAAATCCACACTGACATCCATTAAAACACACACACACACACACACACACACACACACACACAAATTACCTTTTGCAGACGATAGTGTGACTTACATGTCCTATATTTACTGTGGTTGCAAGGACAGAATGCACAAGCGTTAAAACTTGTTCACACATTGGTCAGGGTTAATAGTTTTTCCATATCAGATGGGTAACATTTATTAACTGATGAAACATGTGAAGTGAAGCGGAACCATCTCATCAGACCACACTTCAAAGTTACATGATGCTGTTATCTAAAAACGACATGATTCCAATCGGAGGGACGGAGCTCTGGGGAGAGGGGGGGAGGGGGGGTACACAGTTAACATGCATCCGGTGATGTAGAGTCAAGCAGACATTGCTTTGTATGAAATGAAATCCCCTTAAAATGCGGATTTCAATTAAATTAATGTAATTATAAATGGATAAAGTATGGTGCAGTATTAGTATAGTTTGAATGAAAATAACACAACTAACGTCATCAGATTCAGATGCCAATGTTTCAACAGAATGGAAATAATGTATTCTTCTCAAAGCAATCCTTGGTGCACTGTGGATGGCTCTTTTAATATTTTCTGTCAGTCTTTAGTTGATTGATAGGCTCATCTGAATTGGAATAGCAAGTCGTCACCAGCTGTGCACTAACCTGCTTGGTCAGCCAGTGTTCAGCTTAACTTGAACACTCCCCCCCCCCCCCCCACTGCCTGTGTTTCGACAGACGTAGCTCGACTAAATCAACAAACCAGTGAAATAAGTCAACAGAGGTAGCTGCTCAGATGGGCCGCCTGTTATTGATTTCCAGTGAAATGGGGATTCAGAGCATATGAATGTATGTATACACATATGCAGTTGGGGGGCCCAATTAATTCCCTATTTACCAAGTCCAATTTTGATCAGCGTCCCAGAATTCAAGGCTGCCTCTGCAGATCCTTCATGCTGCTCTCTGCCTGTCTGTCTTTAGGGTTGCCACATATACAGCATTAGAACTCGTGCCATCAGCAAAAATATCCAAGAAAGTGGTTCTCAAATATTTGTTTATTTGTTTATTTGTTTATTTAGAAGGATCCCCATTAGCTCTACCCTAAGACAGAGCTACTTTTAGTGGGGTCCACATTTAAGACATACATAATATACAGATATCAAACATTTAAAAAAAAACATTAAACACCAATATCAAACATTTAAAACATACGTTACATTATAAATATGTTACATTATAGATATCAAAATTAGTATACATACAAATAGTGATCATATAATATTACAGATATCAAAAATAAATTTAGTGGTTATGCAATATTACCTTTGTCATGATATAAAATACTGATATATATACAATTCAATAGAAGTATATTGTAAATGATGAACATCAGGCTGAGGCTCATTTATGTTCTACATTAGATAACTAAACGGAAAGGGACAAAGCCTTCTGTCTATACTATAAGTTTATTTGGTCCTTATTCGTAAATTTTATCTGAAAGCTTACAGATTCGGATGAAAAAGACATCACAGAGCAGAACCACGTGAACTCACGGGGGGCAGGGTAGCCGACTGTTCAAGCAAGACGACCATGAGACACGAGGAACACATTTTAACAATGGACCAACAACTTGAGGAGAGGACAGGTACATTATCACAACCCCATTCACTTTCGCCATGTTAGTTGTCAGAAACTCTCGACTTGCGCTGACCTCTTGTCGATGTATTGCTTATCAACCTTAGCGACGTAATGTTCGCATGGATGTACGTGCATAGGTGTTGACGGTTGCGTCTTGTGCAAACGAATGCATCACTTTTCTTACAAAAAGGCAGCATAAATTAGCTCTGAGAAGGCAGCCAAGGCTAGCTATAATCTTACCATATGTTCAAAAAGTTGAGCATAGAGTGGGTCAAACTTCAGTCAAAAAAGTCATGTAAACACTTCCCACACTTTAAAGGAGAGCTGAAGCTGTACGTGTGTTAATGCTGCACGTATGTGTGTGCGTGTGTGTGCAGATGTGCCTCGGTGCAAAAACAGTGATGCATTGTTCGAGAAAGCCCTGCCTTTGATGTTGCAGAGAGGGAGCGTGTCTGCTCTGCAGTAAAGGGCAAATCAACTGATTATTAATCAGCGCAGAATTTTCTAATCACTCGCACCGAGACGCTAATAACACTCTCCTCCCTGACTTTGATCCCTTCTTCACTGCCGTCGGAGTAATGCGGAAACTTAAGAGGAACTGATGAAAACCAGACAGAATGTTTCCTTCGCTCTCAGTCCCCTCTAATCAAACAGAGCGAGATGGTGTTTGTGGTGATGTGTGATTGTTTCTGATATAGGAGCGTGGATCAGGTGCATTTTGTAATTAATGTGTGATGGGGCGATAATGCATGAACAAACACGTACAGACACAAGCAAACAAAGATCCAGGCGCAAAGACAGACACAAAATCACACACGTACACACACACAAACACACACACACATGTCTCTGGCAGATTAAGTCACAGCTGCTTCATGGTCTGCAGCCTATTTCTACATAGAAAACAAATATACCATAAATAGACACTAGTCTATGTCACCGATTCAGATTTTTGTGCAGAATGTGTTATTATGGAGAGAGAGAGAGAGAGAGAGAGAGAGAGAGAGAGAGAGAGAGAGAGAGAGAGAGAGAGAGAGAGAGAGAGAGAGAGAGACTGGCTGTCAACATCAGTTTCCTTCCTAGTGGTAAGTATGTGAGGCTGGATGACACATCACAATGATTGGCATAATGAAAAGAGGATAAACCAGCCTTGAATTTTCCATCCTTGGTGTGACAGAGGTGATCAATAACTCAATATCACACCATGTTGTTAGGCTCCGCCTGAAGAGAAAGTGTCTTCTTCTCGAGGCATCAGACGCAGGCAGCATCACCGGGCTCCACATCGTTCACGCACTTGTCTGCCTCGTCCGCAACCTTCACAGAGAAAGCTCTTCATCTGACTATTGAAGGAACAGAAGTGAAACAGGTGAGACACGACGATGAATCTAAGTGTTGCTAAGTGCAGATAGGCTGTCAACTGAGTGATCAAAGCCAGATTGCTTTTTGTGCCTAAGCCTGCACCGTAACAGCTGCGCTCAGGTGTAGATGTTGTGAAAAGTATAAGCCATATGCAACAAAGCGTCGAAATATATAGATGCTTCAGACTCAATTCCTGCATCTTGCAACTCATATATAAAAAAAAAAAAAAAAAAAAAAAAAAGGTCTTCTCATGGACCGCAGCATTGTGTCTTGTGTCCTTCCATCACACAACTAATGTGGCAAAGGACTGAATCAACAAACAGCGGAAATGTAAGTATGCTTGGTCACAGTGTTGAATATTTTTTTATGCCTGTCTGAATTATGGAAATAAGGCTTTAGAAGAGCCTCCTGAATGCACTGCACTCCTCTCTCCTTTTTGGGTTAAGGACGAGAAGTGCTTTTTCAGCAGGAACACATTGACAGCCCAGCAAACCAACCATGTGCCACAGACTAAATGAGATTAAGTTTCATCATAAGCAGATTCATCTACATTGAATACAGGCCAGCTCTTCCAACCTTGGGACTCTCTGTTAACAAATTAGGGACCACTGTGTGTCCAGTGCTAACAACGGATGTCAAAGGGTCTTTAGATGTCTTGATCCAGTCCACTTTCTTAATTTACAATTTTTCATGTGCCCCAGATGAAAAGTGATGGAAAAAGACAAGCTATCCAGAAAATATCCCTCTTCCATTTCATAAATTACCATATCTGAAGTTATGATACCATTTTCACTGTTCAAATTAGATGTTTAATAGGTTATAGAAAGTTTTGAATTATACAATGAATGTAATCAATTATACAAATTCAGAAAGAACAAATGAATGCAGTGAATTGCTAATAAGGTCATAGCTAATTGCTCACATGGTGATAAATAATAAAAACTGTAATTTTGTGTGAAGTGGCCGGGATTAACAGATGCCATGGAGTGATAGAAACACCATCTGAACGGGACGGCGTCAATTTGTATTTTATTTTTGTGATTAATCGTACGCAAGCTACTGCTATCTCTGGATTGACCCAGTCAAATCGTTAAGAGCTGCACTTTCCCGGATAATGAGAAAGTGATAAAAACCTTTCCATGACAGCCATGTGGTCTTTCGGGAAGTTGTTACATTTACAAAAACATTCTCTATTTTTAAGTTCATATAACATACTAATGAAAGGTGCCATCATGTTTATTCTCCCTTCCCTATAAACAACATATCTTATGTCTTGTCTGTTCTCTGCAGCTACTTTGCAAGTATTACTGGCAGCTATCTAAACCAAGACTGATGCACTTTGTTCATCCAGCGCCTCTTTAATGCAGATAATGAAAATGAGACAGATGAGGGCGGCAGGGCTGAGCTTGTGTAATAGTTGGGCCATGGGCAGTTTACTCTGTTCTCTTAATTAGATCACTCCAAATCCCTGATGCTCCTGTCGGCGAAGTTTGGGACAACCTGCTCTAATTGCTATCATGCACAGATGTGATAAAGTATATTTGCTGCAGGCTAAGGGGATTAGGATGCGCTTCATGGAGGGATCTTGAACCTTGGGGATATGCAGCAGGAATGGCAGGAAATGTTTACTGGAATGAGCAAGTTACTACAGAGAGTGTACATGGTAAGTTAAGTAATGCAGCATCAATAGGATATTGAACCAGGTGTCTGATGAGATTGCTGAAGTGTTCTTACTGGCTTGAACGCTGAATTCCCAAACAGAATAAGTGATCGGTAAAAAACAATTAAAATATATACTGTAGCTTGTCCTCTAATATCCCTCGTGCTCTTGAACGATGGATCCAACCTCTGGTCAATCACATTCTCGGGGTCTGAGGGTTTAAATTCTTTAACACCACAAATGAGGTCACTGCAACCTTCAACACGTTGAGCAATACGTGGCTTTCTACATATGCTATGTGCAGGGCAGTCAGCCGTATCCCGTATTCCTCAGGCTTGAACCTAACCATCGCGCCTGCAAAGTTAGGCTACAAATAGAAACGTTCCCCGCTGAACCACTGTGACCTGGACACACCTGAGAAAGCTCTCAGCCAAACAGCAGATAGGACACAGGCCACACAGAGGGCCAGACCCAAGGAAAAATTGGTCACATGCAACAGTGTTAAGCAACAAGGTCCTATGGCTCATATATATTTCCCTTTTAATTGTATCTGTATACACTGAGAGTAAGACAGTGACTGGGCAAAGCAGAAAAACCTTAGAAAACAGCGAGGTACAGTAAGATGACATTTTCATAGAGGACACGCTGGAGTTTGATTGATGGATTCTGACATTGACATTGTCCTCTCCATTTAAGTGTAAAGATTTCTCCGAAAGCTTGAACCAAAATAGAATAATTTTCCCTGGCCAGTATTCCCCCTTGAATTCAACTGTAATGTATTCATTAGTCCACAGATCACTCATGGCAGGGTTATGATCAACCATATTAGCTATATGTATAGAAAAATAGTGAGTAATGCATATGCGTAGGGAGCGGGACAATGTCAAAGCACAATTTGAGCATTCAAATGAAACACTATTGTGCGCACGAGAACCCACAACACAAGCGCACGGACACACACACACATTTGAATATGTCATTAATTCTCTATATAGCACATACACGTCAACTTACAAGTGTAGAAGTAACCGCACTTGCTAACACACATATATTCAAGCCGACACTCTACACAGAGCTCAAATGTTACGTACACTGGGAAGAAAAGAGATATACTGGGGGCTGGTGTTGCTGTGGATACTGCAGAAGCATCTCCCCTCCCAGAAGTGATGGTGTGATTAGCACCGAGCTTCTCACCATCACCTCAGACCATCACTCTGTCTGCTGCGATCCTTAACAGCCATCAGTATCTGTCCTCTACTGCAGGAGGACAGCCAGCTTTCGACGAGTTACATTCCATCTTGTCAAAGTCACTCATAGCATTCCAAGACTTTGTGAGCGGCTAGATCCCAAGTGGCAGAAGCCTATTTGAACATGTGTTACGCGGCTGTATATCTTTAGCCTGCTGAATCATCTTAAATGTGTTATTGCACTCACACGTGTGACGGCAACACTATTTTTGTCTCGTTTGCTTTCTTCCTGTGTCTTGAATGCTAAGAGCCCCCCCCCCCACCATCTTGCTTGATGCCCAGTGTACTGGAGATGGAAGTGAAAGGTGGACACACAGACAGCAAGGGAAAGGAAGAAGCTCCTTACTTGAAAACAGCATATGACAAACCTCAGATCTTTGCATCCACTGACTGGGAAGGGTATAAATCATACTGTAAATAACTTTCTTTATCTGTCCTTCATCCTGCACTTGTCAGAATTCGACTTGCCCTTCCCTGTTTTGAAGAGATAAGGAACATGGAGTTTAAAAGACAGCTGGAAAAGGTCTGAAATATTGAATAATATATACGTATGAAAAATACAAAAAAAGAGTCATGTGAAAATATATGTAGATTGTCAGCATTCTCTTGATTATGCTCTGAAATTTGCCTGCTGGGTTTGAGTTGTATTCTCCTTCCCCTGATGACTGTTAATAAAAGGCCAGGAGAAAGCAAACGGACCGGCCCTGATTGGTGATGTTCACCCGTATTAACCTTCAATGATTACTTCTCATCACCAACATTAGGATGCAGTGGAGTTCCAGGTACTACATCATCATCCGAGAAGATTCCAAACCCCAAATACAAATAAATACAAACCAGCACCCTTGAGTAGAGCTTGGGTTAATTAGACAGAAACTGTGAGCTGTAATTTTGTGATGCTCAAGACAGAAGCAGAGAGTCTCATTCTGTGGCCCTTCCTCCGCGTGACAGATTTCCCTGACCAAACATCTGCGAAAAAGTGATTTGTGTGGTCCTGGATATTTACTGTGTTTGATTGCGTATGTTGGGTAATTGGATGCACAGGAACCACTGGAATGAGAATTGCACGCTCTATTAATCTCACTTAGAAGAGATGAGTCACACAGACAAGAAAAGGAGAAGAGTGAAGAAACATTATGCTCTTTTCACCTTGAAGAAGTTTTGTCTCACAGAAAGGATTTATTCCCTGTGTGTATTCTTCTTTGCTTCTTTGTTGAATGTGGTAGTGGCATTCATAATTTCAGGATTAATATGTCACAGAGAGATATGTGGGCCAGTCCAAACTGCTTTACATGTACATCAGCCCATGTTCTTTTGACTTTTTAGTTTGGTCTGTCTCCGATCCATTAACATGGAGGATTTACCAGGAATGGGGGTAAGACGTTAACGTGTGGCCTGCAGGGTGGTAATGTCAAATGTATCTTCTGTAGTGTGGCTCTTTTGGGGTTTATGTGGCTGAGACGTCTTACACAAATTGATTCATGGAAAACACAAAAGCAAAAGCCACAAAAGCCACAACAGGAAAGCAATAGCTGAAAAACTTAACGTAACAACACAACTGCAAAAAAGCCACAAAAGTAAAAGTCCCAACACAAATGTAAAAGTCACAACACAACTGTAAAAACCACAACCTGGAAGCAAAAGCCACAACACAATTATAAAAGCCCCAAAAGGAAAGCAAAAGCCACAAAATGGAGACACAACCACAACGTGAGAAACAATTCAAGGGATGTTGTTAATGAAGCAAGCAGAGTTACTTACCCTGGTCAAGACATGGGTGTGTGGGTCGTTTGCGTCAAGTGAGCTGTCGCTTGTTGTCGTTTGTAAAACCCTGACAAGTCAGAAGCTGCTTAAAAATAGGATGCTTGTCTAGTTCAGGTGTTACGGTACAGGTTTGCCCTTCCTTGTGGCTACTCCAAGCATCTGTACCGTTAAACCTTGAGTAAACCATCATCTGTTTCAGTGGCTCACTTGACAGCGGTAAGTACCTCTGTCAGGTGACCTTTTGTTATATCACTCACTGCTGTTATCGTTGAGTTTCCATTGTGTGGCTGCTGTGGTTTTGTCGTGACTTATTGGTGAGTTGGCTTTTGCATTCGTGTTTTCCCTCTATTCTCTTATGTGAGATGTCTCGGCCACAGTATTTTTCTTATCCCAAAAATTACCCATGAAGTCATATTTTTTACAGATTTTGACTTTTGTGTAGTCACAGTAATATCTAATCAAATGTTTAAACAAAATACCACATTAATCTGAACTGGAAAATCTGTATGGCATTGACATTCTAAATAACATGTCAAGAAATTATGTTTATGAAACAAAGAGTGATTATTTATTATTATTACGAATGATCACTTTTTGTCTCTGTGTGTCAGTTCACCCGGTAGAAGGCATAACCACACAAGCATTGGTGTTTTTTATACAATTCAAGCCCATTGAAATAAAGGCCTTTTACACCTCTCACGCCACTTTGAGTGCCTGGACCTGGATTCTTAATGCCATTATTTAAGTTTGCCATAATTTTGGTGTTTTGACTGGTATACCATCAATAACTACAGTGCTAGAGAAGTGGAAATATTCACATATTGTTGTTGCTTCGTGAGAAGTCAGGGAGGAAGAAAGGTCGCTATGATTCATGATCTAGATACCATGAATGTCTGTGCTGAATTTAATGACAATCTCTCAAACAGTTGTTAAGCTGGAGACAGAGAAAGAAAGTGACCAACACATTTGCCATTAGAGCCACAGAGATTGCGGGGCTTAAAAGATCAAGTTAGAAGTCAGTTCACAGACCTACTTGTGGTTTTACCTAGCCTGGATGCCAGACGAACTTAGCCCCGCCCACAACAGATTTGGTCGGGCAGTTCGGTCTGGGGTCGCTCCATTGGGAAAAAATTATGGCCGGACCGGGCCAATCAGATTGTCAGGGCGGGCTTTATACGATGATTGACAGATGATCAACGGTAACGTAATCAACCACGTCATCACAGTGCCCTCGGGTTGAATTCGTTTTCAACAAACATGCCTGCCGCTGGCGAGCTGAGATGTGTAGATGCTGCCATTGAGTCTGTTTTAGAAGACATCGACAGCGCATTCATTTTGAAAGAGGAACACAGAACGTGGAGGCGACGCCAAAGCACCGCGCTAATCCCTATCGCCCCGGCGCTTGGCTGTTCACAACGGACACTGAAGCGACGCTGAACCGCCGGGCAGCGCTAATAATATCACCCGTTGATCCAGTGGATCGCTGCACGGCTTTGTGCCAGTCACACCGGAGGCTGAAGCACCGCGCTGCACCAAGGCTGCCTCGCGGTGCTTCAGCCTCCGGTGTGACCGGCACAAAGTTTTAACATGGGAGTGGATGGGAGCCAGCTGTTATTTAAGGCTTGGCGCTGCGCTGAAGCGTCCGGTGTGAACCCAGTAAATAACTCACAATGCGTTGCTTAGCATACGTCACATACTACGTTGCTCTGATTGGTTGTAGGTCTATCCAATTGAGCGAAGAGGAATTTACTTCCTGGTCAGTTGAAACACGCCCCATAATTTTTTCCCAATGGAGCGACTCCAGACCGAACTGCCCGACCAAAATGTTGTGGGCGGGGCTAAGTTCGTCTGGCATCCAGGCTAGGTTTTAGTAAAGACTGAAGCCAGTGTCAGAACTCTTGTATTATTCCAGCACTACCTGAAGGTGTAAACCTTTTAAGTGGTAAGTGGACATTGTTTACAACCAAGTGCTTTTCAGTACAAGTCACATTCAGACTGCGCTACTTTATGCTAAACACTCCGTCAGCGCAGCCATTAGAGTAAATCTTGATGTTTATTGTCCATGGACATTTCGGAATGCAGACCAGAGGGGCAGGGCATCGACCACCATCCTTGTGGTTTGTGGACGACCCACTCTACCTCCTGAGCCACAACTGCCTTTTTACAGTTTTGAATTATATACCGACCTCTTCCCCTTTTAGACCCATCAAAAAATGTGTATGAATGATCCGTGAAAAGGTGTTAAGATTGAAAGTAGATAAAAATACCTTCTATGTAATTCCTGACCTTGTACAGTAAAGTACGCTGCCTGTCAGATGGATGTGAGTGTGTGTGTGTGTGTGTGTGTGTGTGTGTGTGTGTGTGTGTGTGTGTGTGTGTGTGTGTGTGTGTGTGTGTGTGTGTGTGTGTGTGTGTGTGTGTGTGTGTGTGTGTGTGTGCGCGTGCGTGCGTGCGTGTTTCTCTGAAAAGGTTAACTGTGTGTGTGTCCCTCTGGCTCTGTGTTCAACACTGACTGTGAGTGATGAAAATGAAATGTGTGTCTGTTCAATGTAAATGTGGTGGTAGGGCTGTGACAGGTATATGACTGCTTGGTCCCATGAGGACATTTATCCGTGGAAGACACAGTCCTGAACAACCTCCACTGTCAGACCGCGATAATGTGCACAGGTAAATATTCAAAATACTTATTAAAACAGTTCCTTTACTCTAATAGCACAAACACGTCGGTCAAATTCTTTGCATGTTTACTGCACATAGACTTATGTGGATATTTGACTTATGATTTGCCACGTCATACAATCGTAATGTTCCGTTACAGAGGAGACTTTTCTTCTGCTATTCAGCAGTGGATTTTTGTCACCCCATAGCAATGCAGAGTTATGGTTCATAAGAAGTTCAACAACTTAAAGTTGGTTATCAGAGAAAGTGCACCTTTTACCTCCTTGGGGGATGTGCTTCAGTGGCATTAGGGTTTCCAGATTTCATGGACTTTATTAGGTACACTATGTAGAGTTATGTATAGGTGGGTTTAATGCAGTCGGGGTGGAGATCGTCTCCGTATTTCTTTCAGAGGAAGGTGGATTGTCCCATTCAGCTGAAGGGTGAACAGTAGAGTAGCAGAGGGAGTCTGCCTCTAGTACCTTTCAGTGAAGACGTGCAACAGCTGCAGTGATTTAGTTGAGGTTTTAAACCCACGTTGTTGACACGGTGCTCATACCTGGAGAGAACCCCCCCTGTGTGGCTCCATCAATCACAGCCACGGGGCAGGAGACCCAGGGCACAGAAGGACAACAACTCCGATGTAGCTGCAGTCAACTGAGGAGACACTGGAGGACAAGCATGTGGTCATGGCCTGTCGTCAAAGCAGCCAAGATCTGCATAGGTGATTGGACACATGATGAATGAACCCATTCCTCGTTTTTCATTCAGATACTAGTGTGTGATTTAATGAATAATTCTCAATCTTATATCTCGCTTAAGATATTCAGTAAGAAAAAAGCTTGTGTTCATATCCATAATGTAATTTTAAATAATGTTCTGGTTGCATTATAATACATTCATCAAACTGTTAAGGGGATGGGCCATAATGATGTGTGAGCAACACTTCAAAATCAATTAAAGATGCTCTCTTTCACCATGTCAAAGAGAAAAAGGCATAGTGTCAATTAAAAAAAACACATTACTCTCCTGAGGCAATGATAGAGTAAGAAAAATGAAGCCACCGCCCAGTTTTATGCTCTGTTTATCAACAGGACATTTTGTTATGATTAATTTTCGGGCATAAAGGATACACAAACCTGTCTCTTTTGTAGGTTATTCAACTGACTGGTTTCAAATGAGTGGCCTTCACAACAGACCACTTCATCAACAGAACTGACAGGAGAAAGATTAAAAGGCAGAAGCAAAATTGTGCAATGTTGAAAACATGGTACGGGCGTGAAAGAGGTTTTTTAATATTTAATACTGGATTTATGAAGCCCCAAGCCCTTAGACTTTGTTGATGAATTTAGGTTCCTGTGATCAAACAAATGCAGAGAATCTCAATCCTTACAACCTGCTCCTGCATGGCCTGCTGTGTGTTTACAGGGAAGTCGAGCGTGTGTAGGTGCTAAACTTTCTGTGTGAGTCAGTATATGTCTAGAATATCAACAACCTCTTTACACTTCTGACTGCTGTGGCCCGAGGAGCAGAGTGATGAAAGAGAAAATTGGGAATAGACAGTCAGAGGCGAGTTTCAGGGCTTTTCTCCCAGCGTCCCCGTCTGCGGCTGAAATTTATCCTCCAGCCTGTATGCTCAATGCAAACTCAGCATTAGCTCTTACATAATGCAGACATGAGCACAGCGGAATTAAATCTATATGAGCAGTATCACAAATTCCTTTTATTGGCACAGTCATAAAATTTATGTTTGAGCTGCAACAAATTTTCAGCTCTGAGCCATAGCGCTTGAATGACAAGGGGAAATTCAGCAGTGCCTTTCCTAAAATGAGTATGATATACAATCAGATAAAAAGTTGATTTAAGTCGGAGTAGTAGGAGTATATAAAGTTCCTGGACTGGAAACACTGCTCCCCTGCTCCCTTGGTGAGAGCCAACGCAGTCTGGGCATCAGTCGACAAAGCGTGACAAGTATAGGGGCTGGACTGGTTGCAGGATCGGCTGTCTTAGTCTATCCTTGCGCTGGAAAGGGGCCAAGAGCACATCTATGACCGCCCCCCCACCCTCCTCCTCCCTCCCTCCTCGGGTCTGGCTGCCTCCCTGAACAGTAGACAAAGGGGCTGCCAAGTCAGAGCTTGGCACACCAAGGATAAACTCCACCACAGTCACAGACTAAATCCCCCGATGGAAGATTTCAGATACCTAATGGGGATTAGACAAAATAGGGATGCAGGTTTGTGTGCAATAGTTGAATTCCAGCAAACAAACAAATGCACGACGAGGGAAATGTCATAACAAGAAGCTTCTGAGTTTACTCACGTGCAGAAAGTGCATACGGGGGAAACAGGGATTGCAAATTTGAATACGTTGTTGTTGTGTGTGTGTGTGTGTGTGTGTGTGTGTGTGTGTGTGTGTGTGTTTGTGTGTGTGAGTGTGAGTGCCTGTCAGCTTCGAGTTGGCCATCAGCAGTCAGGACTCAGCAGCGATATCAAGGCAACGGCAGAGCGAGCGATATAGGAGGAAAATTAATTGCCACCTTTAGCCCGGCATTTCGCTGAGTAAACTGTGCTCTTTGGGGCCACCGAGGCCACTTCTCTCACAGTCGAGGTTAAGAGTTGCTCAAAGACACCAATGCATACAAACTACACCAGTTGGGGAACAGCGTTATCTGTTAAGAGGCCACGGGCACTCATGAGACTGTCCCCATAAAAAAAACAAAATGTGGTCTGTGCCGGCAGCTTATTACGACCTATAGTTAAGGGTTTTGGCCGACCTCTAGCCGCTGTAGTAATGAAAGTCAGGTGATGTAGTATATAGGAACAATGTGAATGTCATGAGGTGAATGGGACTTTCACACAGGAGAAAACTGTTTATTTCCTATTGTTGTGTTACTGTTCTGCAGTCTCCTCCAACCTTGAGGTCGATATTTTAACCCAAACCATGATCTTTCCATAAACCCAACCCAGTTGCATTTGTGTGTCAACCATGACTGTGCCATCAGCTTAACCACGTGTTTATAGCTGTAACCCTGACGATGGAGGTCTGATAAATCTGCCATCATAAACAACCTGTTTATGATGGGTCGGAGGTCACATAAATTATGTTTAACATGTTAATAAGAATAAAAAGCAGATCATTAAATACTGTAATAATGACTGATCTACCTGTTGAGTATTGTGTGTATACTTGTGCTGTGTGTGCATTAGAGTGTGGTTCTGCAGCATTTTTCCGAAAACAAGATAAAATCAAATGCCACTCATAGTACGTGGTGAGTCAAATCCCCCGTTTTTTTTTAGTAATCCTAACATTGCCATCCAATATTAGGAGGAAATCAGCCCAGCCAACCAGACCGACGAGAACACAAACACTGTTTTAGATTTCTATCCCAGTAGGCACCTGTTCAGGACTCAATCGGTCACAATGGGTCTCAACGGGCCCCAACAAGCTCATGACGATATGTATTTATATATTGTAACATGCAGAATCAAAACAGAGAAAATGACCAAACCTCAAAGAAGTGAAAATATTATTTGTGAACAAATCTGCTGGACTTCAATGATAAGTTGGACCAAAATTATACAAACAAAAATGTATTTCTCTTTTTCAACAATAGATAAATGAGATGATAGACACCACTCTTATATATATATACAGGGAATATGTAGCGAGAGCCACCATACAGTCAGCTTGGCTAAGCCTGAAAACTGAAAACAAGGTGAAAGACTTGGCCAAGCTTTGTTCAAAGGTTAAAAAACATCTACTTACAAGCACTTGCTCCCAAACATGTTTAATCAGTGTTATTTTAATCGTTTTTTAACTGTTATTAAAGCTGTTTTTACAGATAGGCCCCCAACACACAAGCTTAAAAGTTTATGCTAAGCTAACTGACTGCTTTAACTTCAAGCACCATTGGACAGAGAGGATTGAGAATTTTTTTTTCATCAGTGTCGTGTCTCCAGATAATTACAGAGGGCAACTGACCATGAAATGCAACGCACCTTGTGACATTATTCATCACTGACATTTGCATTATTGGAATCGCTCACAAGGTTGAAAATGGAACAGTGTCTGTGCGCATGCAGAGTGTCTCTCTGTGTTTATGTGTGTGAGAGATCATGTCTGTGTGGGACTTGGTGTGTTCGTTTCTCTTGACGGCCACTTTCAGTTCAAGGGGGGGTGGGAGGCTTTTTTTAATGAGGTGAGGTCAATTGAGCCGTTCCATATTTCATCACGGGGCCATGTTTTCGGATTAAACAGAGTCAGAAGCTGTCTAGTGCTGTGAATGTGAGGATGAATATTTGTCTGTGTGTTGGCCCTACGATATACTGCCGATTTCCAGGGTGTGCCCCACCTCTCACCCAATCTCAATTTGGACAAATTTCAGCCCCCCTGCCACCCTCAAAGGAGAAGCAGTACAGACAACGGATAGATGAATAGAGGGCCTTAACTGACTCACTAAAGGCTCATTCAAAACAAGCAGCAGCACTTGGACGTTGGATCTCACATTGTGGATGATCCTGAGATCTCTGATCTGATACCCTATTGCACACACTGTTATACATCAACAGATGGAGCATTAGAAAATGACTGCAGTCTTACTTCCTTGGGTGTTAAGAGGTAGCCGTAGCAAGTGAACAAGCAGCACTGTGATGTATCATCTCTGATGAGTGTCTTGTGTTACTAATCATCTCGGTCAACATGTGTGACGCCGAGGAGTCGAGGCGCAAAAACCTATTTTGCAAGGAAAGCTTCATTAATTTGACATATTTACTGTTAATCATGCAACATAATAACTAAGCCTTTTTACTCTAATCTGCTTTTTACTGTTGCACTTGACTTTTCTTTTAATTAAAGGTTCAGTGTGTAAGAATATGGTGAAAGGAATCCCTGGGCAGGAATTGAATATAAAATAATCCTAGTGATGTTTTCACTAGTGTGTTTCATCTAAATTGTACAAATTGCTTTGTTGTCTTTACATTTAAATGCTTTACATATACATAATAGTGGGTCCTCTCTACGGAGGCCACCATGTTTTTTACAGTAGACCAGTCTGGACAACATAAATACCTTTTGAGTTTTTATGACTCCCGCAGGTTATCTTTTATTTTTGAAGGGGAGGGTAAGGTACAGTGTATTCCATTTGTAATACAACATATTGTATTGAGGCGGGGAAAGAGGAGGAGCAGAGGATTCTGCATTGTGTAAGTTAATAGGAAATCCTTTAAAGATACAAGTGATAATTAGATATTTCCCTGTATACTGTCTCTTCATATGTTTACTATGAGTTCTAATGAATAATTATAACATTTACCTGCCAGGAAGGAACAGAGGAAGGAGAGGATTATCATGCAGAGTGAAGGGAGAAGATGCCGGAGAGGAAGTTCAGAATAACCATGAATTTTATAGATATTTACGCTACTGTCAGGAAATACCTTGTGGTTACTTTCTCTTTTTCTCATCTGTGTCGTAAACAGCTGAATGGCATATGGTGGTTCTATGGGGGGTCGAAAACGTATGTCTTTAACAATTATGAGATAAGCAAATGCGTTGCAGTCTGTGTGTGAACCCATTGGTATTCTAGATGAATATATGTATCAGAGGGGTTGGATCCCTGTTGACTCAATTAAAGCTGTATATTGTTCTTTAAACCATTGGCTAGTGTGGGGACACTGCTGAGTGTGAATATAAATGACCATATATTATTCTCCTGAGAGTATGAGCTTAAGCATCAATGGCAGTTTCACATACTGCAGACTTGATTGACGTGTTTCAGTAACGCACTGGAAGAGTCAAACTGGATCGACTCCTGTTTATCAATTAGCATAAAACGAACCAACCACGTTCAATAACAGGTTATATCACTCGCCTGTAGGAGAGCGTAAAGTAACTTTACAGTATTTTGTGGTATAGGTCTGTATAGACTCAGTGATTTTTTACTTACTGTACATACAGACCCTGCTTCTCGTCGGAGCAGACAGCGATTGCTCTGAGAGCTTTTCCACCGGAGCCCTTTTGTTTTACTTTGCTTTCATGAGTAAACTTACACGTAGAGATGATCACCAGACTCCCCAGACCCCTGGAAAGAATGCAAACAAAACATGTCAAGCTCAATCCCTTCCCACTGAAGAGATACAGAAAAAATACTATTTTAGACCTTCTTTTAATCTTGATTTCTGTGTGGGTGGATACATATTGTCAGGTCTGCTGGAGCTCATGTTCTCTGTTAATGAATGTATTATACTGAATAAAGTATTGTGTCTGGCATCCAGTGTGTCTCCTTTACCAAGATCTGACCTATACCCAAATATACTCAGTCCATGGGGTCAGACAGGACACTGGGTTTCTGCCACAGGTCTTAGTTCTGCGTGTCAATATATTGATTACCTGTGGATCTAAATGAATCTGAGCATCCTCAGTGTGAGCTCTCATGGAAGAACAAGTTTCTAAATTATCAGCCTATTTAAAAGATTTACATTAGCTTTTGGAATTGATTTGGATATATAATTGGCCAGAAAATTGTTTGGTCCATCTTCTGTCCATCCACTGTATCCCTCAGCTGGGCGGTTCATTGAATCCAATGCTTAAGTCTGTTTTGGTTTACTGTATATGTTGAATAAGATCTACTAATATTCCGACTGTTCCGATTGGATCTCTCTTCTTTTAAAATTGATTTACACAGATTGGATTTGGACAGGCATTCTACTGATCCATTTAGCTTTTCAACCTCAGAGTTATACTGGCTTTCAATGACTGACTGGTGTGCTCTTCATACCATCATTGTTGACCGCAGTTGGAACCTCTTTTCAAATAAATTACTTTTCATTTGCTCAGCACCACATGACACAGAGAATCTGTTGAGGACAGATGAGCCTGTATCAGCTAAAGTACCTGACATTTCCGTCAATGGGACTTAAAAAACAAGAGCTAAACTGGAGTAAATTTGGGAACATATGGGCAGAAAAACACTCTAAATATATTGTTGTTTTATAACTGCAGTTTACGAGGAAAAAAAGACAATGTGCCATATCGATTTAGGAGCAGTCATGACTTGTTTTCGCTGCCTCCAAGTGGCCGAAAAATTAAGTTATTTTAGTAGTTAGAGACCAAGGGGCCCTTGTTTGAGGTTTGAGGTCTGAGGTTTGAGGGGCTCCTGGGAATTTTTTTGCTACGCCTCTGTGTGTGTGGGGGGGGGGGGGGGACATAGCTAGAACAGAAAAAAAAACATGGTTGGTTGAATATAGTCTATTCGTTGTTGCTGGATGAGGAGAGGATGTGCAGGGGGGGGGGGGGCATCTTTTTTATTTTGGTTTATTCATTTATTTATTTCAGTAACTGACACCGTGCGCAAAACGTCGTGCGTCCTCATTGAGGTTTTCCCATTAATGCGCACAGAGAGAGAGAGAGGTAGAGAGAGAGAGGTAGAGAGATAGAGAAAGAGAGAGAGAGAGGAAAAGAAAAGAGAGAGAGCTCCTCCTCCTCCGTCTCTTCCCAGCACTCATCCCAAACACGCCGGGGTAAGACGGTCTCTCCGCGGCGGAGTCCTCTCATCACTGCCCCCCTCGCACCATGGGAGCTGAATTAAAGCGGCTGTGGTACGTACTCCGGTACTTTTCCGCCGTCCCCTCCTCAGCAGCGGCAGCAGCAGCGTCAGTCCTCTGATGTCCTTCTGCTCCCCGTCACATAACTTCTGTCCTGGTGTTTTTTTTTTATTCCTTCATAATTCCAGACACGCTGTCAGAAATAACCCGACCTCCGACTTGAGAACTAAACTGCTCCGGAAAAAGAAGAAGAAGAAGGAGGAGAGCGTGTGGGCTCTTTCTGTTTGTTTGGATGGAGAATTAGGAATCGGTGAGTTGACACAGTGAAGCGGAGCAAAAAAAAAGCAGATGACATTGTTTTGTTGTTTGTGTCGCTTTTGATTGGTCCATCTTGAGGCTCAAGTTGTTGATTTGCCTTTCAGAGTCGCAAATAAAGCTGGTTGAGGATGAGGTTTCGTGTAACCTCATTTAACATCGTGAGTTTCATCCGACTAACCACAAACGAGTCTCTGTAATCCTGCGTAAAACAGCTGCATCTGCACTTGTCTAGTTTGAACTCAACAGGTTTTGGATCTCTCGTTGAATCTCTCTCTCTCTGTCTCTGTCTCTCTCTCTCTATCTCTCTCTCTCTCTCTCTCTCTCTCTCTCTCTCTCTCTCTCTCTCTTATTTAAGAAGATTACAAAATCCTTGTAAATTCGCCTCTTCATAGAGGAGAGCTTGACAAATATCTCCTAGGATACAGATTGTTTTGCTGTTTGGCTTGCCTGCCTTCAGTTTTTTAACTGTAAATTGCTTTTTAGCTGAGCCACAATCAAGTACAGGACCTGAGAAATATAGCCTTAAAGTAATTGTAGGGGTGGTGATGCTTATTGGAAATCGCAGTTTAATCACATTAAAACTCGCTGTATCGAGTAGAAATTAATTTCCTGTCGTGCAGTGTAAAGGTTTCTGGCTAAATGTGATGCTTAATTTAATTTCCATGAAAGATACTTTTTTGCTGTCTCAGCCTTATCAGAGTGGTGTTGTTCATTTTTGACTTCACGCCAATTCCTTTTTTTCTTACTACGTCATTCGGTTTCTTTCTGTCCTTCGAACAGCTCAAATCCTCTTCCCTTTTTTTTCTGTTTTCTGATCCACTGCTCTCCCTCTCTTCCCCTGTCATGGTCATAATAGCACTTTTGTGCTCCATGTCCTCACAAACTCCCTCCCTCTCTATCTTTCTAGATGGTGAATGAGCTGAATTCAAGCTGGTAGTGAAGGTGCTGGATTTGTCCCCCCCTACGCCCCAAACCGGACACAGTATGGCGGCGGGAGTAGCGGCATGGCTTCCCTTTGCCCGGGCGGCAGCTATCGGCTGGATGCCTGTGGCCAATTTGCCCATGCCAGTGGCGCCTGCTGAGAAGAGCAAGCGGCGGGAGGAGCTTATCATTCTTAATGTTAGTGGACGGCGCTTCCAGACATGGAGGAACACGTTGGACCGCTATCCGGACACCCTGCTGGGCAGCTCAGAGAAGGAGTTCTTCTACAACGAGGAGACCAAAGAGTACTTCTTTGACCGGGACCCTGACTTGTTCCGCAGTGTGCTCAACTTCTACCGCACTGGCAAGCTCCACTACCCACGCTACGAGTGCATCGCCTCGTATGATGAGGAGCTGGCGTTCTTTGGCATTCAGCCAGAGATCATTGGTGACTGCTGCTATGAAGAGTACAAGGACAGGAAGAGGGAGAACGCAGAACGTCTGATGGATGATCAGGAGGACAACAAGGACAACAAGCCGCCCAACATGACCTGCAGGGAGACCATGTGGCGGGCTTTTGAGAACCCCCACACCTCCACCATGGCCCTAGTCTTCTACTATGTCACTGGCTTCTTCATCGCTATTTCTGTCATCACAAATGTTGTGGAGACAGTCCCCTGCGGCTTGGTGCCAAACCAGAAGGAAGTTCCATGTGGCGTACGCTACACTGTGGCCTTTTTCTGCATGGACACGGCCTGCGTTATGATTTTCACCGTGGAGTACCTGATGCGCTTGTTTGCTGCGCCCAGCCGCTACCGATTCATGAGGTCGGTCATGAGCATCATTGATGTGGTGGCAATCTTGCCCTATTACATTGGCCTGGTGATGACTGACAATGAGGATGTGAGCGGTGCTTTCGTGACCCTCAGAGTTTTCCGCGTGTTCCGTATCTTTAAGTTCTCCCGTCACTCGCAGGGCCTGCGCATCCTGGGCTACACGCTGAAGAGCTGTGCCTCCGAGCTGGGCTTCCTGCTCTTCTCCCTCACTATGGCCATAATTATCTTTGCTACGGTTATGTTCTACGCAGAGAAGGGTTCAACCTCCAGCAAATTCACCAGCATCCCAGCCTCCTTCTGGTACACCATTGTTACTATGACAACGCTCGGGTAAGAGCAGAGCACACACCTCTTTTATCTTCTTGCGAGTGCTGTGTGTCTGTGTGTGTGCGGATGTGTGTTTGTAGTCGCGTCTGTTATGGGTGAGTAAATGTTTGATTATGATACGACTTGAAATGTGTGTCTGATGCTGTGGCCCAAAAACCTACAACTGATGCAGGAGTCTGCGACACCCTTTCCCAGACATACTTCACAAACTTTGCATATCAGAGAAGAGGCTACAGAGAAATGGCAGATTTCTGTAGACTGTGTTCCCTGTGTTTTCACAACTGAGTATTCTTCTGGGGGAAAGACGAGCCATTAAGATCTTCTCATTATGTTAAGTCCTCACCATTGCCTGACCTTTGTACTTTACCTGTCAGAGGGTTGAAGAGAGAAAGGCACATGAGAGAATGTAAAAATACAGAAATGGATAGAAAACACACAAACATAGATTCTAGCATTGCTTTCATCTCTCTCTTGCCCTGTGGTTAGCTGGGATGCTTCTGAAACAGTGATTTAGCATTTTGAAAGCCCCCTCCTCCTCCTCCTCCTCCTCCTCCTCCTCCTCTTTCACTCACTCTGTGTGAGACACACCAGTTGCTGGCCTTGAAAATGTGGTGCTTCGTTGTACAAAGGCTCTGACGCATAATATTGAAACGCTCTAAGTTTCTAAAGGCAAACCAATTGTTGCTGCCTTGGAATAACAGGTGGAGATAATAATAATTATAAATACACAATTTTAAAAGACAAACATGTTTCTGTATCAGACCTGCAGCCCTGGGCTCTTGTTGTTGTCATTGTTTCATGAATGGGCTTTGATTGATGTTTACAAGATGAACATGTCAAGCGTTTTGGATGCATTGATTTCCCTCCTTTTTTACATCATCGTATCGGTCCAACAGTCATTTTATGGCGGTGAGGGAAACCACACATACATCATAAATTTCTACACATTTCACACACAGCGTTCTGTGATGCGGAACTATGAGGCCTAATGGTAATGTGTTTTACGAGTGTCCCCTGTTGTGGATGTGTGACTCAGACTGAGAGGCTGACAAATTACGGCATCCTGCTAAATGTCAGAGTCATGGAGGCCGTAAATGGCTCTGAGCTCATTGCTGTGACACACTTGGCACCCTGTCATCCCGCCCTGCCATTTACAACCAGCCCAGTATATCTGGTGTTGAGCAGTTGTTTGGTTTCGGGATTGATTGTTTGGTCCGTGGACCGTTGTATAGCCACAGCCTTGTGGACAATAATGTGTCGTTCTTTGCTCAGCTGTGTGTTAAATTTTGTGAATGCGCAGTGGCTTGGGTTCGCTCGCCATGCCTGCCCCGTATACTCTCTACACTGTCTCTCTTCACTGAGATGCTAAACCAGTCTCCTGTTGCTTTTACAGTAGGAGTGTGGAAGAGGAGGGTCTGTGTGCATGTGTCTGTTTTTGTGTTGAGGGGGGGGGGGGGGGGGGGGGGGTTGTTGAGCTTGGCCTCATCAATAAAGCAGTGACCAGAAGTGGGTGTCAGAGTGACTAATGATGTTGCCCACTGCATCTGCTGACTAATGTAAACCTACCTGACATTCTGGCCTCTGCTCTCGGTTTTACGTCATAAACACGCACCAAATCACATCCAAGCAGACTAACCATAAACACACAATGATTGTGTTCATGCATTTGGTCACAAGGAGATGAATGTTTTAGTGTATTTTTACAGGCATGGTCGTGATATGACCTTGGATGTATTCTTTGAGGGTCATCCAGTTCATGGACACGGACCGTGATTTCCCATTCACACAAGTTACAAATGGTTTTATACTTGCATTGGACTCAGTGCTACATGTGCAGCAATTTATACTCATGTGACTAAATGAGATGGGCGCCAGTTGCCACAGAAGATGTTTTCCTTGACTTCTTGTCCTGCCGTCTAGGAGCCTCTGGGCTTCATTTTTGTGCTGTTGAGAATATGTTTCGGCTTTGTTCTGCTCGGGGAGAATCTCATATCATCTGCACTCTCATGTTTAATTTACTGCTCACTTCTGAGCTTTAGCCCCAGTGTTTGTGCCGCACTGGGAGAAATGCTAGGATATGATTGTGTGTCTCTGTGTGTGGCTGTGTAGGTCGGGTCCTTGGTGTTCATTGGTGGTTTGCCCTGCCTTTGCCACGTAGTACATGCTGGCCTGTCCGCTGTGGCTTTTTTGATTTTTTTGATTATCTACACAGTAATCCGGCCTCAATCAGAATCCCTAATCCCCCTCCAGCAATAGGCAATGAAACACCAGGTGAATGTATTTTGAAGCGCAGCTCTCTTCTGTGTTCTCGTAAATCGAAGTTAAATTAGTGATAACAGTATGTTGGTGGAGAAGGGAAATGGAGACCCGGCTGAGAGGAGGGGGAGAAAATTAGGGAGAGAAAAAACACACAATAGGACATCTATTTATTGCACCTGCTGTGTTGTGTTTGTCCTCAGTTGACTGCTTTGTTTGCATTTCAAAAAGGGTGGTCGTTTGGCCCGAGTCTCAGACATCAGAGTCCACATCTGTCCGTCTGTGGTTTTAGAGGGATTTCTGACACTTGAATGAAAGCTTTTGTTGCACTTAACCTAACGAATTGTCAACCTGTGTGTGTTTGTCTGTAGAGGTTATTACACACACACACACACAATGTGACCGTATATGACATCAACACACAGTAGAGACTCTCAGGCTGACCTGAAATGAAACAAGTGCACATGAATTTGGTAAATAACCGAAATGAAATATATGTGGAAATTAAATTCTTATTTGCAATGGTCCAGGAAACAATGATGTGATTATATGGTTGTTTCAAAAGCTGACTGCAGCAGGACAGACTTGCACATGTTTTAGTACAAAGTGGTTTTGGTACAACAAGATAAGAGAGTAAAATCCTTAAAACTGGACCTGAGGGCTGTGCTGCACTTTATGACTAACTAGAATGGCACTTAGCAGAGTGGATACAACAATCCCGCTCATATCTTGCTAGCACTTAAAATAGAAAAGTAAATGGAAAAAGGAAGTAGTCTGTATAAACCGGTAAATACATAAATGTCCTTTTTTTTACATCCTGACCCGGACAAGGAATATGTTCACATTAACAACAATAATCTGATCTAAACCTGACAAGACTCTGCCACGTAAACACCATTTTCCGATAACCCAGAATAAACGATAATCAAACTAAAAGATATTGTGTTGGTAGTTGCATTAAGTTGACATGTATTCATCATAATCACATTATAACGTTCTAATGGAGTTTTCAGAGCATTTTGCGACATCGAGAAGCAGTTGTTTGACGATACATACCCTGGGTGTGAACACAATGGAGGAAAAAAACTAAATTTGAGATAAAGCTCCCAATATGGCATATTGTAGCATCGTACAGTAAACGATTTCAGTTTGTGGTTTTAAAACTGGTGGAATAACGTTGAACATGGATCTGCACCAAATTGGATGAGTTACTCTCTTAACCTGTGTCCTGCACTTTCACAAAGTTTGGTGATCTCTTCAGTACGTTTTGCGTAATCCGTAAACATGAAAGGAGGTTAGAAAACAGGTTTAATCACCCAAGTGAGATACCAAGCCCCCAACCAACACTGTCATCCTCGGAGCCTCGTGCTCACTCCATAGCAGGGCTAAAAAGCTTAACCGAAATCCTGCGGATGAAGGGCAGGCGGGCACACATTGATGAGGCTTTAGCTAAATCACAGACATTTAGGCAATTGGACTTGTGAGGGATTTTATTACCTGGGTTGTTAGACAAATTGATTTTGACCATTTGAGTGATAATAACTTTGGGCATTTGTAATATTTGGTTTGAGCCTGTGTTATAAATTGTTGTCTGGTTGGTGAGCGAGCAGACGTGGTGATTGTGTGAGAGAGAAAAAAGCCTCAGCTTTTCATTAATGCTCCATCAAGACTTCATGAGTTTTTATTGTGAAACTTTAGGAAGCAAATAAGGAAAGAAAAGGTCCCAGCTCGACAGTAAAGATTGTAAACAACACTTTTTGTCTTTTGCATAAAATTCTCATATTGAGTAATGTTTAGTAGTTGGACCTATTCCTCTAATGGCATATATTATGGTGAATCCCATGTCTCAGTTGAGCATCTCAATGCAGTTGAAAATGTAAACAAATCAGAAAAAATATAGAATATATATTTTACATGTTGTGTATTTCGCCTGTAGCAATGAGTCACAGTCAGTCGATGTATTATGTTTGACATTTCCTAAGAGTTCCATCATAACATTACACTCATTAAAATGCTAATTCCTTCACATGGGATTGAGTTACTTCTCCACCTGTGTCTTAAAGAACTTTTTTCACTGCACCACTTGAAAAACAAATAATTGACTGAGCATTATCTAATTAATAGAAGGAAACACATTTTGTCCTTTAATTAAGCTCTGTTAACTCTGTATATTCTCTTCTTGAGAAAGGTCTCAGATAATTTTTCAAGTAAACTGTTACTCTAATGAAGAAGGATGCAAATATCTGCCTACTGGTGGTTTTTTGTGTCTGACGAGGCTCACTCCATAATACCTGTCAGTGCTGTTACTGTAGATACATTTCCAATTGTTGTAAAAGAAAGACCATCCATCACCACTGGTCTGCTGTGGAGTGTAAATAACGAACCAGGCCGGTTGCGAAATTTTTTGGGGAATGATATTCTGGTTTCAGTCGTGTTGGCTACTCTAGCTACTTTTTTTACATTTAACATTTCTGTAATCAGGGAAAACTTTGGGCTTCGGTCAGGTTTGGCGTCAGTTATCATTTCTCTGCTTGGTCGGGTTGAGTCAGAAATTGTGGTTCTTGGCGGCATGCTAGCCTTCTGCCATCTGTTGGCTGCCGAGACTCAAAAGGTGACCAATGGAAAAATACATGTTATTGCCATAGTGAGTGATTAAAGCTCAAATATACTGTATACCACTGTTGGCTGCGGGGAGCTATCATGCTTATAGCTGTTACACCACCGTAGCCTCGTTTCAGGCCTCGGAATCACTGCCTACATCTGATTTGTTTTTGTTATGTACAGCTCAGATGTCACGCTCATTTTAGACTTTTATCACTTGGAGAAACAACAAATCAAGGCATTTTATGCAGTAAAAAGATTGTTGATGTTATCTAAAGAAGATACGCAACTACTCACTTCAAAGAAGTTATTCAGTGAACTTCTCCTGGCATGACGATGACATTGAGGGGATGGGTGCTTCACTAACGACTGTTACTGATTGATTAGAGCAAAACAACACAGGCTGAATGAAGGAAGCAAAAACTAGAAGGGCATACAGGGAGCACATACCTCCGCAGCGGCTAATGACCTCAACATGAAGAAAATTTGAAAAAGATATCCTGGATCCACCTGTTAATCTGGATCCGCTCCATAATTTAGTGGGTTTTGTCCTTAGCCCACCCACCACAACCTTCCACCTCAGTGAATTGTATGTTAGTTTTTATGATATAATGATGGTAAAATGGCTGTCTTCCAGTTTGCTAGAAAACACTCATACATCTGAATCTTTATGACATAATTAGCTTTTGTCTTGCAGTCAGTTTACAAGGCCATAAAATACTTCATACAGTAAATAATGTGTATTTATTTGTGCAATAAAGAAAACCACTTGCAGCGCTGGCTTAAAACGCACCCGATTACACAGAAGATGTTGGCATTCTCCATACATCTCGTCATCGCTGCTCAGACTCATTAGACTCTTCCGATTGATACCTTATTGATGAGAGCCGGAGGGTTTGGTAACGTTGTATTCATTAGCAAAGCCATGTCAGTGTATGATTAATATCCTTAGCAAAAGACCAGCTTTTTTTCCCCTTTTTTTGATGACTGCTCTTCCAAGATCGATGCACTGCTCTGTCTCCCAGACAACCGCGCATGGCCTCTCACGTACGATGCTGCCGGCGGTGGTGTCGAGGTCGGGCGTGCAAGTGGGTTATTTATAACCAGTTAGAAGGTGTTTAAGTAAATAAACAAACCACAATGAACACAAAGATCTTCTTTTTTTTTCATTTTCATATTTCATTTGTGGGAAGTTATTACAATTTTAAAAGCTGGAGATTTTCACCTTCCCACAAACGTAACAGATTACATATCACGTTTGTTGCAGGCAACTGCTACTTGATGGTGGGACTATTACATTAAAAGCTGCAGATTTGTGTTGTGTTTGTGGTTTATTATTACGTTGGCGGGTGTTACAGTATCTTTGAAGCATGCTCGTGTCTCTCCACTGTCTTTCATAACTCACTGTTAACGAGTTCATTTATTTTGGAGCCGACGGCTTGTGAAAAACAATAATCAATGCAGATGATCGGATATTGATTTGGGGAGCCGTGAGAAATGTGACACTCGTTGTTAGTGCTACTAATTAGAATGGGTTATATGACTATGTCTAAAAGATAGCCCCTAAATGTGATGTCCCTGTCTCTTTGTCTTGGATTTATGAGAGCAGTTAAGGAAGTAATTGGTCCAGGGTGATTTAGATTTAGGTCTGTGTGTAACCTTGTCTTTTTTTAAGGTCAAGATTAGCATTGAGTTGACCTACTCTATCAATTAAGACTTGTTAGGAGTTTGAATAATGACTAGAGATTATGTGTTCATGTCGTGCATTCAATGCAGGTGGTCGTGACTGATTCATGGCTCTGTTTCGTGGTTACTGCACTTGCAGCAGGTATGGAATTTGGGATTAGAGCTCGCATCTTTCTGTTTAGTAGAAATAATGAACTGAACTAATGTTTAAATCCAAAATCAAATTATTTTTCTCGTGTCAATATCCTTAATCTCTTCATTAAACCAAGATTAATTATTCATTAAATTTGTAAGAGTGATTACGGTGGGGTTTTCAAGGGATTTATTCATGGAGTTGATATGTAGAAATATTACATGCTAAGCTTCTCTCATCCAAAGTTACTTCCAGTACAGTACTTCTCAGTTTTAAGGTTGAAGAATCAAAACATTCATCTGACTATAGCTGATCATACGTGCATGAGATATTCAAGAATGTGAAAATCTGGGTTAAACTAAACTGAAATAGTTTCCTCTACGTAGAAAATACAAGACAAGAAAGCATTAAGTGCTTTTATAGTGTGCATTAGGAAACCAGCCAATAACAGCAAAAAGTACCATTTATCACAGTATGTAAAAAAAGCACTTAGCAAATTATTGCTCCTAGAACTCAATTACATGTGGCGTTAACATGCAGCATATATCTGGATATTAAATTAACATGAGTTAATTTCAGAGATTTAACTGGAGAGGCCTGAAGTAGTTAGAGTCATGTGTTATTATCCAGATAAAGATCACATGTTATTAGCAAGTGGAAACTAAAGGCCTTGGACACACACACACACACTTTTTTTCCTTTTTTTAGTACGCAGAACTGTTTTTATTATCTGTGCCAAGGATATTAATGTTTTCACCTCTGCCCGTTTCTGTTTGTTTGATGGCAAGATTACGCAAAAAACTTCTGGATTTATAATCATGAAACCTGTTGGAAGCATGTGATATGGCGCAGTTCAGAACCAATTCAATTTTGGTGCAAATCCGGTTCAAGGGTCAGATCCAGGAATCCCCCCCCCGCCCCTTCTTTTTTACATAATGCAAGCTTTTTTTCCAGCATCTGTTTTCCAACAAATTCCCAGAGAATAATTCTCGGATCTTGGTGATAAAAATCATAAGGCATGTTGAGAGGACTGATATTTATGAGTGTGTGAGATTTGGTGCAGCTTCAAATTTAAGAATTTAAGGACACAGTTGGGCCTTGGTGAGCGTAAAGTGCTCTACTGAGTTCCATTGTAGTTTCTGTATGTGTTGTTGACAGTTGTCATATAATACAGCACAGTTCCGTTAATGGACAGAAAGACATGGGTCAAGGATTTGACCTCTTGAAAGTGTGTGCCAGAGGATTTATCTTTGGTCTGTGGGAATGTATCATCTTTTTTTTCTTTTCTTTTTTATCCTTGAACCAAGAAATCAAGACAGCTACAGTAGACATTTGGCAGGAATCAGAAAATCTGCTAACTTGAAATAATGATTCAGAGACTGAAACGACTTTGTATCTTAATTTTAATTCTGTCATGAATTGTGGATTAATTACTTCTCCTTACCTACACTGACAAGTGGTGGGTGGAACCCAACATCACAGCTCAACAGAGCTGAATATTTTTCTGATTCCTACGCAGAACAAAAACACATTTGTGCATAACAGGTTTTATCCTTCTCTTGCTTCCTGTATTGAAATCAGAAGAAATGAGACTGAATTCAAAACCTTCAGTAACATTTACACTGACCTTTGTCCTAAAGATGGTTTCTATAGGACACTGACCTGCGGTTGAACTCTTTCATATGGAAATAATGTACTATGACGGATATGCACTATCACACACACACACGTGCAGAAAAAGAGAATGTGAATCTCAACTTTGACCTCCCAGCTGTTACTCTGCATCAGTTTGTTTTTCCTCACCTTCCCCTCAGCCTCAGTCTGCCCTCCAGAGTAAAGAGACATATGGCGATGATGCGCTCCGTGCTGCTACCTCTCACTCAGCTCTCTGACCCCTGCTCCCCTCTCCAGGGCTGCTACCGAAAAAGCAACAGAAAAGCGGTCACAAAAAGAACCATCAGTCCATTACCACCCCTCTCACCTTAGTTTCTCTCTGTGTACGTCTCTATGTCCGCCCCCCGTCTGTCACTCTGCTGTTTGCTCCTGCCGGAAAAATTTGACAGTCGACGAATTAAATCCTGTGGAGATATTGATCGTTTGCAGATGGCGAATCTTAATGACTAGATTAGCAAGATGTCCTCCTTTCCAAGACTTTGTTTGATGATGTGAGACAGAGCATCTAAAACAAACAAGTTAATGCCTGTCAGCTTAAGCCAAACTTTGAGATTGGCACTAATAAATGTTGGTAAGACAGTTACTATCTATCATACTATCACAGTACACGGCATTATGCATGTTTTGTTAGTTTCCTGGAAATGTCATCTTAATGAGAGCTGTACGGTCCTGGAAAACACAAAGAGTTTAGAAGACAACACTCTTTAGCAATTTTTTTCGATTTGATATGGCACTCATTTGCTGCGTCTCAATTTAGGGGCCGCATCCTTCATCAGCTGTATTCATAGACTGATTAGGTCACAGCGGCGTGACAAGGCTGTCCCAATTTGAAGGCTGACAAATGTGTCCTTCCATCCCAGAGCAACAGAGGTGGATCCTACCCGACAGCAAGCGACGAGAAAATGTCAGGAGAACTTATTTTTGAATGTAAGTTATCAACTGAGCGGTTGACTGCGTGGACAGAGTCCCTTTTTCCAGACACAGCTCATTACTTGCAAGAAACAAATAAGATTGTGCCAGATTGTTGTCATTTGTCTCTGGCGGGATGACACCTGATGTTTTCTTGGCGTTTACAGCTTTTGTACTTTGCGGTGACGTTTACATTTTCTGTTTTACCTTGTGGTGCTGCTAGCATAAGACTGCTTGCAGTGTTAATGGTAATGGTTAATGATAAATAGACTGTATCTTTGTAGAAATCCCGACTTGAGTCTGAGATAATATTTTCTTTCACTTTCTGCTAATCTGCATCATGTGGGGCTACACTGCATTGTTGTCAGTTGAAGGGAAAAGTAGGAGTGATTGATTTGATGCAGCTTAAAAGACCTGATTAAAATGCAGCAGAATCGACGTCTGTTCGAAGTGAGATGGCTTATAGGTGTGAATCGAGATACTACCCCTTACTGAGCCTTGTATCACAAGCTCAAATCACAACATAGACTGATACATGATGGATATTTTTCTTTCGTGCCAGGATACTATAGTTTTCCTCTTTCATCCATCTCAGTTTTGTTTTCTGCTACGTTGCAATGATCGGATTCGCTACAGCCTCACAGGTCTGCGTGGCTGCAGACTTTTATTCTTGTTTCTCTTTTACTTCTCGTGGTGCCGCCACCACCCCTAACTTCTTTTACTTGTTTTCCTCCGAAATGGGATGTGTATCCTGAGGCTGCATTGTGCATTGTGTGTTGGTGTCCATGTGTAAAGGCAAGATGTTCTGTTCTGTATCTCAGTGTACCTTGCTAAAGCAATTATGTGCTCCCACATTTTGTTGTATGTCTGTGGCTGTTGGATTGTGTCTATACTGGGATTATTTTTAAGGCAGAAAAGTCACTAAAGTAATCTTTTAGGTCTGCAGGTTTTGCATCCTCTACGCTAAGTCACTGGATATTTTGAATTTAACTTACAACCACCTGAATAACTGACATGAACATTGTGTTCATTGCTGGATGGTCAGACACATCAAAGCACTGAGGCCGCTCTCACGCATTTAAAATTAAGTGTTTTAGATACAGGAGCTCTATATCGGTAAATAACTGATGACACAATAGGTAATAGGCACATACGATTTATGGGCCTGTTAACCACTGACTACTCTCGCAAGCATGTTCATTTATTATGACAAGTACAAGTGTAGCAGCTCTTTATGTTTTATAGCTACCAGCTGTTTGAATCAAGAAAAAATTTGATGTACTCCTACGCTAGATTTTTTAATTTCCAAATATTGAATGTAGGCTGTGTAGACTTAGTTATAGCGAAAGATAAACAAAGCAATGAGACATTGATGATCCTATGCTCTGCAAAGGGCTTTAACAGGTGATATAACATGCTATGCAGTTTCCCAGATGTGTAAACCAAGTGTCAATAGCCAATGCTAGCAGCTCTGTGAGACTAAACTTGGGCACAGCAGTGCGTTGAGCTAAGTGCTAACTTTAGCACGCTGACATTTGCTAATTAGCACTGAACACAAAGAACAGTTACGGCTGCTGGGAATGTTATAATTTTTGGTTGTATTTGGAAAATTGTAATGTAATTGAAATTCATATTTGTCCTGGTATAAGTGCTGGATAAAAAGTCAGGAGATCACCAAAGTCAATGTATTCATCCTCTGGACACCATGAATGTAACCATGAATGTTATATAGCGCTTGACTATTTAATAGCTGTACAGTACAAGTCATATTCACCCATTCACACACACACACACATTCATACAGTGTTTCTACACACAGCAATTCAAACACTGCTGGCACAGCCGTCAGTGGCAATTTGGGTGTCAGTGTCTTATCCAAGGACAAACCACCAGGGGATCAAACCACTGACCTTCTGGTGAGTGTACAACCCGCTTAACCTCCTGCACCATCTCAGCTGCCACGCCATTATATTTGCACAGAATTTCATGGCAATCCATCAAGTGTGTGACTGACAAACACTGTCACTGCAGCAGGCCAGTTTTTAATATTGAATGAAAGATTGTTTTCTACTCATGGGCCCATTTTACCCCTTCATCTGCCCTTGATTAGAGCAGCAGCTGACAAATGGTCAATTTTTTCCCAATCAGTAAGTGCTTTATAAAAGAAAGAATAATATCAGATTAAAGATATCAACAAAAATGAATTTACCAGTTAACGTAGAGTCGCTACCTGCTGCTCCTGTTTTTGTGTTTGAGGTCACGCAAGTCAATACTGCACCAGCTACCTGCATTCCACAGTCTGCCACTGAAATAAGTCTTTTCAGCTCTGCCAAATGCTCCCCTGTTTTCTCAGTTCTATGTTTTTATAACATCCTCTCATGCAAAGCTCTGGATGGTTGCCCATTTAAAAAATAAAAAGACATCAAGCGCCAAGCCTTTCAAGCCTTTGCCAAATGTATTTACCTTGTCACCTGTCAGCCAGCGGGGGGTGGGGATCTGTTGTGGCCAATTTGATTGTGAAGGGTAATTGACAGGGAGGGTTTTTCAGTGAGGTGTCTCAAGCAAGTGCTTCGCTTTGCCCCCCCCCCTCCCCCCACACACACCTTTTTCATCATTGACGTGCCATGCATGCAAATGCTGCCTTGACACAGGACATGACGTCCTGACTAACTTCATCTCAACCTACCGAGCAAAAGTGATTGGAGTGATGCTCCAAGGTGTTGAAGCAAAAAAACTAAACAATAACACTATGCCAACAGGGGAACATTTCATTATAGAACCTCTCTCTCTCTCTCTCTCTCTCTCTCTCTCTCTCTCTCTCTCTCCCTGTCTCTCCCTCAGTGTCTGTCACAGCTGATTGCCTTCAGCTACAGCCTTATGGAAGCCCACTACACTCGTGGCCACTCCTCCAATTCAATTAGCAGAAGGCTCACAGTGAGGTGCCTGAAAATGTGTCGGTGATTATCAGTTTCCAGGGCGTTGAGAGAAATCCTGAGCGGCTGATGGCTGCTGCCGACTGCGTGGATCTACCAAAGACACACGGTGAAACCAAACCCATCAGACCAACCCCTGAAACGCCTCTAATCCTTTTATTTCTCCATTAAGGCTTTTGTTTTTTGACGGGAGGGGGTGGATTTGTCCCTGCAAACATATAAAGGCCTAGCCTGGATGCCAGACGAACTTAGCCCCACCCACAACATTTGAGATCGGGAAGTTCGGTCTGGAGTCGCTTCGTTGGGGAGAAATTATGCCCGGTACGAAATCGACCGGGCCAATCAGATTGTCAGGGCGGGCTTTATACGATGATGAACAGATGATCAACGGTAACGTAATCAACCACGTCATCAAAGTGCGCTTAGGTTGAATGCCTGCCGCTGGAGAGCTGAGATGTGTAGATGTTGCATTTGAGTCTGTTTTAGAAGACATCGACAGTGCATTCATTTTGAAAGAGGAACAGAGAACGCGGAGGCGACGCCAAAGCGCTGCGCCGCGCTAATCCCTATCGCCCCGGCGCTTGGCTGTTCACACCGGACACTGAAGCGACGCTGAACCGCCGGGCAGCGCTAATAATATCACCCGTTGATCCAGTAGTATAAAAGCATATACTTACTTGTTGCTCCAACATTAAGCAACAGCATCCCAACATTTGTCTTTCTTGGTGTTGTCTTCAACATGTTCCGAGGATCATACAACTCACTGCACTTCTCCACTTCAATTATTAATTTAATGTCATCCATGTTGAAGAACTTCTCCGCTGTTTGCTCCGTTAAATGTCGGGTGTCGAGGGTAAATTACGTATTCTCCACTCAAGCCTATGTGGAGAATACGTAGCCCCCCTCTCTCTCTTTTTATCTTTATCACTGCTTGTGTGGCTGTAGTGGATGGGCAGAGGGGGACATTTAATAATGTTGTTGGTAAAATTGGTAAAATTAAAACTCCAGGACAACAGAAGAGGAATTCAAAGGATGGGATGCATATTTGATCATTTATATCATATAAAATATGTCATCAATATCGTTTAAAATCATTTTTCAGTGTGTTTCCTGGCGCGATACGCTCGCGTAAAGCGCAAAAAATAGACTCGACGCCGAAACGATCGCTGCACGGCGCGAGGCAGCCTTGGCGCAGCGCGGTGCTTCAGCGTCCGGTCTGACCCGCACAAAGGTTTAACATGGGAGTGGATGGGAGCCAGCTGTTATTTAAGGCTTGGCGCTGAGCTTCAGCGTCCGGTGTGAACCCGGCGTTGGTAAATAACGGACAATGAGTCGCTTAACATACGTCACATACTACGTTGCTCTGATTGGTTGTAGGTCTATCCAATTGAGACAAGAGGCTTTTTTTTTTCTGGTTCGGTTGAAACACGCCCCATAATCACAGCCCAATGGAGCGGTATCAGACTCACATTCTGACTAGAATTGTGAGTATGACAACGTCAGGCTAATAAAGGCCTGCTTTTTTGTCAGTTTTTAGCTTCGACATGTTATACCATGTCAGTTTAGGGGCAGCTGTGGCTCAGGAGGTAGAGAAGGTTGATGGTTTGAAGCCCGGCTCCCTTGGCTGTGTGTGAATGGGTGCATGTGACTTGTACTGCCCTTGGGCGATAAGACTGGAAAAGCACTATAGTCCATTTACCGTTCCCTCAGTTCAATTGCACTTGACAACTTGTGTTGCATGTCCTCCCCCTTGGTTTCCCGATGTGCCTCCACTGTCAAAAGTCAAATAAAAGGACAAAATCCCAAAAGAGGTAGTGACGTTAAGTGAGATCCTCCAAAGACCACAGCTGCCATTTCACTTCTTGTAAAATGAAGAAAAAAAGTGTGAAGAGACAATGCAAACAAGGTTCTGATTAAATACATTATACTGAGGCGCATGTCTCTGATGAAATTAAACAAGATTTCTTTGCATGATAGTGTTTGGAATTTCTCTTGACATAAAGGATAAATTAAGAACCTCAATGTGCACGTACCTGTCTATGTAATAGAAGCGCTCCTAACTGCTCTTCAGTTTGATTGAAGCACATTGCATTAACAAAGGCTGATTTAATAGGACCATTACGCCATCACTCAGCGATGCATTGTTCAAGTCGTTTTACTGGAGTGGCTCCGAGAAAACACCAGAATGTAAACAATAACGGATTAGACAGTATTGTGTCCACTGCGCAGACATGCTCATTACAGGGCGGATAATGGGGGCTGAAGTGAACGTGAGCCATAGTTCTCCATATATATAGGCCAAGTTATAGAAATAAATCGCCTCTCATTTCCCTGTAGACAATGTGATAAACGCTGTCTGAATGACTCTGATTAATCTTCCTGGATTTGCAGCCAAGGCCTTAGAACAGGTAGACGTCATTGTTCCAGTTTTTCTTTCTGTTCTCCTGCTCCTGCGCTGACATACATGCATTTTCCAGCACTCACACCCATACCCACACACATAGACTTTAACACACACACACCGACACACACACACACACACACACATTCTCTCTCTCTGTGTCTTTCTCTGTGTCTACGTCTTTCTGGGTGTACTGTAATTCATAAACTGTGTTCTGTGCTGATTATCCAGGGTGACAAAAGCAATTGTTCTGCTACACTAAATCTTTGGGGATTAATGCTTGTCTCTGGAGCTGTTCCATCTGCTTTAGTGTGTGCGTGTGTGTTTGTGTGTGTGTGTGTGTGTGTGTCATCTCTTGTCTTCTTTCCTCTCGACCCTGACAGGCTTCACGGAGAATGATCTCACTGGATTTACTATCATTGCATTTGTTTCCCCTGCAGTTTCTTTTTAAATAAAGTATACTCTCTTAATGGTTTGACATTGTACCCAGTCCTGATGTTGTATTGGATTTTTTCAATTGTGTATTGTCATCCTCGTGTCGAGACGATCACTTAGGATATGTCCTTCACAAAGCTAGGCATCAACTTTTTTGTGTAACTTTATCCAGATGTCTTTGGGGGATTACCCGTGCTGAGGGATTAATCCTGGCATGTGCCATCTCACAGCGCCAAGCATAAAAGTCAAGTCATGGACTAACACCATTAATAGATTTCAGTAAGCCTTTTTTTCCCTTCAGAGGTTGACTGGTGGCAATATTAATTCAATTTCCCCACCCCTCTCATGAGCAACCCGTCTTCTACCTCTCTTTGCCCTACAAGGAGCAAAGCCATGGTCCACTGCCGCTGCATAAGAAGTCTCCTCAAAGGATTTTCACCAGGCTCATTTCACACGAGACAATCTGCATTATGTTTTAATCGTATTAGCATAGAATTAACACCACATCAGTGACCTGCTCAAAACCAAAGGCTTATGAGTTCAACCAGTTCTCAGCTGATATGCAAAACAGATTCGGGAGCACTTCTTAAAGGCGAGGAAACCATCAGAGCTATATCAGTCGAGTGTGGGTAACAAATCACGATGAATGCACCATCAGACGACCGCATTAGCTGTTCAGGGGAGACGGTCCATAACCTCGGTATCTTAGGCATTAAAACAACGCTTCAATCTTGCACATTGGGGAGCAATCGAACACATAGGCAGTTTGAGCAAATTGATTGTTTCGGCGCGGAGGCTCTGTGGATATAGGACATAACCTCAGCGTTCGGATGGAGTGTGTAATGGAGATGTCGATCCTGAAAAATGAGACGTTGTTATATGCTCTTGAGATTGGCAGAGTGTGAGCATAGGGGTTGTAACATTCTGTTTAATCTCGAAAGTCATTTGTATTTACAGGGCGAAGATATCTACAGGGAGTGATAAATCATCACACTTTTCATCGACAGTCTAATCTTCAAGTGTCATTAATTTTGTAGCAAAGACCATTTTAGTTGAGATGGAGTTTGTAAAGATAGATGGTTCCGAAATCCTATTTTTTCTGAAAAATGCAATTGATATTATTAATTGTAGTTTTAAAGGGGCACATTAAATGTCATATTAGAGCTGTAAACAATATGTGATCTGACTGTGCTGAGGTGAAACACATCAATGTAGCTGTTGTTTGCGTTTCTCACCAAATTCATAAAAATCAGTGTTTCATTAGTTAAAATGTACATATCCTAGACTTGCTATTTATATATATATCTATAAAAAAAGTTAAAGTCTGTGTCCCCCACTTCCCGTCCTTGAGTAGAAGTCTGTGAAGCATTTTTAAATATATGCTGATCATCATTCACATGAGTCATATGTCATAGTCAATAGCTTTTGTTTACATTCTTCGTGTTTTTCAGTTTTCATGCAGTGGTTCATATTTTTTGCTTTGGTCAGCTGAAGAAGCACAACCTGTCTGCGGTGTTTCCCCTCAGAACCTGATATGACTGCAGTAACAGTTGCAGATGGTAGGTTGGTCCCTCAAGAGCACGCTGGCAACTTGCAACTTTTTCACAAGCGCTCTATCCTGTGACCTGACTACACGCTGGGTTCTGAGAGGTCAGGCTTCAGGCATTACTGGGGCTGGAGCCAGCAGCTTGACTTAATGTGGATCGGGACCACCGTGCTCTTCCAGCACACTAAGCTTCAGGGGTTTCTGGAGGGGAAGAGACTTTCACCTCAGCAGAGCCCTGCAGCATCGGGGCAGTGAGATTGTGTGTCCCTCTCGATTTTTGTCTGGCCCCCCACCACCAGCATTCAAATGCCTCTCTTTTATTATTGTGAAGTTACACCTAATACAATCATTGGTCAACTCTATTATCTATTTCATTTCTTTATCTTTGTCTCTTTATATCAACTCGGATGACTTTTACTCAACACCTCTTTCTCGCTACCTTTCTCTAAAAAATTTGGTACATTTCTTGTAAAGTCTTGACTTATAAAAAAATGAACGTCTTATCCCCAGCTCATGCATTGTAATGCTTCACAGTCCATGAGAAGCCTGCATATATTCTCTCTCTCCTTTCTGTCTCTCTCCCTGTCTTTCACACACACACACACATTCACAGACACACACCCTTGCACGATGACTTTGAACCTGCATTGCCGCAGTGCATAGGCGCAACATCCACTCAAATCAGGCTGTATTACAATTAATTTATCAGCGTTCTACGCTCAATAGCCTTGGGCAAGTGTAGACACACAGCAGGGGATTCTCATTTCCCCTGGATGTTTGTGAGGTGAAAGAGAAATTGTTCTGCTGTTCATTATTAACACTATAAAAGTGAGGGAGGACGAGGAAGAGAGGGATGAAGCGTAAAGAGTTTTTTTTAAAGCACATCTTCCGGATCTTGGCTTCCATGAAACGCGTAAAAATACAAACATATAGGAGCAACTGATGTACAACTGCATCGCAATTGTCATTGTTGTCACAAGTCAGAGATTGTTCTTGGTGGTAAGTGGTAAAACACTCAGCAGGGCTCGCACTTCGATAAAGTCAATAAAGAAGTTCCCCTCTGCTGCGCTGATGGAATGAGAATTAACTGTATGTCTTTCTAAAGGGAAACAGTCAGGAAGCTCAGCATCCAACGTTTGGTTACTTTAAACCTCCCTCATAGTTTCTGGTAATACAGGCAGATGTAATATTCTGTTGGTTAGTGCATGAAGAATACAAAATCTTGATAATAGTGGTACATATACTTATGATTAAAAAAGTACTTGAACTTATGTAGACTTCTGAAGCTTTGCTTTTTAAGCAGTTCCCCACTTCATTGTTTATCCTTATACATCTGAATTGCCTCCACAGTTCCCCCCAAGGTACACCATAATATGATTGGGGAACATGATCCATTATACAACACTAAAACTAATAACATTAGTCTGTGAATGATTAGCTGGGCAACAGGACAATAAACATGAAGTATTTCTATTTACAACCATTTATCTTCATGCAGATTTTTGCATTTGCTTATTGGAGCTCATTGTCATTTGGTTAAAAATAAATGCCACAAAAATTGCAGCAGTTGAATTTTTATTTTTTGGCAACCTACTCAGTTTCTGCACCTCCAAGAAATACTCATCAGAAATGAACAAAAAGAAAAATCCTCTGCACAAGACAAAATATATACAGTATTCCCCTTCAATTTTCCATAACCCTGCTTGGCATTCTGAGTGAGTTGTCTGCATGACTAAAGCCCCGGAGCCATCCTGGGGGATTTATCTATGCGATCCAGGATACCATCCACTCACATTACCAATGAGGCTAATCAGTGTTGGACGGTGATGATAGCGGCTGCCTAATTGGTGGATATAGATCAGACTGCAGTGATGGATGTTGTGGTCAAGTGCTTTGGACCGTAATGAAGGTTTCCTGGACAGGTGGACCAGGCTGGCAGCAGGTTGGATGTAAATTGAGCAACAGCTTTCCAATAGTTCCCCTTGGCTGGTTACACTGGGACGTGACGCACCTCTGGATACTCTCCCCCTCTCCGGCTCACACAGTATTTGATGAGCTGCATGTTAAGTATATGTGAGCTATAAAGTCAGAAAGAAATTGAGAAGAGCAATTTAGAGGCTGACATGTTTCACACGTGGAGGCATTCTTTCTGTGTTATGCTCTACAGCTGTTCCATAGGAGAGCTGTAGAGCACAAACAGGTGCAGTTTATGCCTGTGCTACAATAATTAGCTGCAGTTAGATTGCGATTGACAGCTTTCCTCTTACTTTGGAGCTTGCACCGTCCTCGAAGACGTACCTGTTCACTGCTGTTGTTTTGACCAGCGTACCTGTACAATCGCCAAAGGAGAAAAGGAAGAGACAGGAGATGCAATGAGAACGTTTTCTCTGTCTCGGATGAGATGAAGTGTGCACGCCATAAAATGAAGAAACACTGAAGCAGAAAGAAGAAAAATGGTCAGGGAGTAAACAAAAGTTTTTAAGAAGAAATACAGATAGAATAGTTGTGTATGGACATGTGTGTGTGTGTGTGTGTGTGTGTGTGTGTGTGTGTGTGTGTGTGTGTGTGTGTGTATGTGTGTTTCCTTTCCCCCGTAGTGAAAACCCTCATAAACTTGGCCTGCGCTCCAGCCTCCAGCCGTGAGGTCATCGATGTGTGTTCTAAACAGAAGGCATGCTGGGAAACACTAACAGACTCGAGCCAGGCCCCCATAGACAAGCAGACTGATACTGAGAACCTGGCCAAACACTTTTAGAAACTCGCAGATGGCTGCTGTTGAGAGGCTTCACCGTTCCAAATGTGTGTCTCGTCTGCGCGTGTTTACCTTTTGTCTTTCTCTGTGTGTCCATGTATGCGTATGAAGATCAAGTGAGAGAAGTGGAGTGGTTAAATAGCTCCTCTGTGATTCTGCTGAAATGTTGGTTGTTTGAAGACAAAAAAAAAAGCCATGTAATGAGCTCCAGACTCCAGTGTGCAGAGGCGTGTTGGCCTCACTAGTCAAATAGTTTGCACGCTATCACAGACTAACAAACAGTCTGTGTTTTTCCTAAAATATCAGATATTACTTGTGTTGCCTTACAAAAAGGATTTTTTTCTCCTTGACTTTATGCTATTTTTGTACATGTTTCTCATTATTCATATCCAGATGCTTCCACACCTGTGCTGGTTGTTTTTTTGGACTACATGCAGTCATCGTTGCGCTCCAACGCTTGGTTTCTGCTCTTTTTAGTTTCCTTCGTCACGATTACCTCCTCATCTTCATGTAACGCCCCCGCTGATAGAGAAGCTAAATAAATGAACAAAACAAGACTGCACTGATTATTACATTCGTGGTCTGCAACTCAGCCTGAGCCCAACAAGACCTGAGGGTGTTGACAAGGTTGTTGTGGATTGAGGCTTGTCTCCGAATGCATGCTGAGAGTTACCTGAAATAAGTATTAAATAGAATTTGCTTGTCACATTAATGGTCAGTTGGCGAGTCCCATCCGGCCCAGAGTCAAATACTTTTACCTTTAGTGGATGGATTGTCATAGAATTTGGTACAAAGCAGACATTTGTGGGTCCCAGAGGAAAAATCATTTTGTTAGTAAACCTATGGATTTTCCTCTTGCTCCTTAAAGTTCACGTCTGTGGTTAGTAGAGAAACTTTGTTACTGGATGGAATTGGTTGCAATGAAATTGCACTTTGGCATTAAAGTCCCATTCAAGGTTGAAGTGCATAACTTTGATGATCCCTTAAAGTTTTCCTCTAAATCCTTAAAACCAGTGCGCAGGTTTAACTTCAAATACCTGCAAAACTAATGCAGTTTCCCATCAGCCTCAACTGTGTTTGTGTTTGATGCTTAATTGCAAATGTTATAAAACTAGTTCAGTGCCCATTCTTAACCTGCCTGTTTGCAATAGGCTGTTTGCTTGGTCTGTGGCGATGCTGGTTGTAGCTTTCTATCTGAAACTGTAAACGTGAGCTGCAGTAATTGAGCCGTGGGAAGTAAAGACCAGCTGCTGGACTCGGTTCACAGAACCACGGTCACCCGCTGCTGCAAAAAAAGAGCTGTTCACCTGTTTAAGGGTTCAGTGAAGCTTGAGTCAGTAAACAGAACCCGGAACAGGAGAATCAGTTGTCGTTGTGAAAGAGCTGTTGTCATGATTGAATCCCAGTTGTCATCGTTACAGAACTGAATGCATGTTTAGACAAAGTTTATTAAAATTGAACAAATCACACCAAATGCAACCCTGCGCTTCCTTTGGCCCTTAACAATGCACATGCCAAGTGTGAAGGAAGTTAGATGAACATATGTCAGCCACATACAGACAGACAGCAGTGAGACAGACAGATTATCATGCTCCAGTCAGGAGCATGATAATCTGTCAGCTTGTTTGTACAGTATGCTGGTGTTGGCATTTAGCTCAAAGAACTTCTGGGTCCAAGGAGTGCTGTTCACTTTTAGTCTCGTTCTGTTAGCTTACTACTTTGAATTGCAGTGCTACATTACAGTGCACAAACTGATGGTCTTTTCTGAATGACACTGTCCCTGCCAGTCAAGTTCAGTTTTGTTGTTTGTGAAACAAACGCAGGATGATTCAGAGGAATGGAGACAGAAAGGGGGACAAGAGACTGTCTCCATTGGAGACAGACGCAATAATGATTAGACCAAAGTCAGAGGACAGTGCAATTCATCAGGCTATTTATGAGAGGATGATCAGATAAATGCTTTAGTAAGTGGAGGTCAGTCACAGAACGGCCTGATCAATGTGATAACTATATAATCCAATAAGTGATAGTGGTTTCTGAAGTGCATCCTTACAAACAAAGATATATTGCAGAATGGGAAGCCACGTTTTAAATTATGTGGTAATTTGGCCACAGCGGATCTGACCTACTCTGGGCCATCACTCATAATAGTGTTTTACCTCTAGACCCATTTAGTGTGATGAGCATGGTGTTGGAAAAAGCGTCTGGATCTCTCACGCTTAATGTTTTGATATCACTTCAGGATAGGGATTTATTGATTGGTGTCACATAATCCATCTCTCTGTGTGTGTGTGTGTGTGTGTGTGTGTGTGTGTGGTTGTGTGTGTATGTGTGTGTCATTTTCCTCCTAAACCTAATCATTTGGGATTAATGAGTGATTGAATAGTTTTAAGGATATAATCCTGATTTGATTTGATCATGATATGATTTCATCTCCGTCTGCTGCTTTTTATCACGCACTCAATTTTATTTCGGAACGTTCAACTAATTTGGTTTTATGGAGGCTTCCGGCGTCTTCGCCTCTTGTCAGGGAAAGAAGATAGTGAGTAGGCAACCGTTTCACTCATCTGAAAAATCTATTGTAATTATGTTAGCTGCAGTGGTTTTTCAACACAGAAATCTTATTTAATATCGCAGACGATAATCGTTTTGCAGTGTTGACTTTGGAATGTGAAAATGCACAGAACCGGCGTATTGTCGCCTGCCAAAGCCGCTCTCTCTCCATGAGATGAACACCTATTGGCATATATCACACATGCTGGCTAAAAATAGAAACCATTCACACTCCCATCATCAGCCCCTCCCTCCCCTTCACCTCCCCTCCCTCCCATTATCTCGCCTTTCTCAACACATCCCTCTTCCTCTGTCTCCTCCTCTCCCCCTCACCCCCTTCACATTCATACATTGCAACACACTCCGCCGTGCAGAATACACACTTTGCGTGTATGCTAACAGGCACAAGCATACGACGCGCACGACAAACTGTGATCGTGTTTATTTTTAATTTTTCTTTTTATATTTTGAAACATGTCATCTGCGGTCTGGATGTTTCTGTTTCCCTGGTAACCCTAGGCTGTAAATGAGAATTATGTTTTAGTGAATAATTATAACGCACGCACACACACACATTCAGAGCAGCAGCAACGGAGAGTCCCACCAAAGCGGATCAGTGGTACAATGTTAAGATACCTCTCCTCCATTTTCAGGCTATCATAATAACAAATACGCTTCCCAAAAAATGCGTCACCATCTGTTTCGTTCGAGCTCTCGTCTGTCGCGCTTCAGCGACTCTCCCTCTCTCTCCCTTGTAACCACAGCTGTATGTGTTTAATTACTGAGGTGACCTGATAAAACAGTGCTAAAACGGTGTGGTTCTGTCTCTTTCTTCCTCCTCACTCTCATCTCTGAACAAAAGAAACTAAAGAATGCAGCCGAACTCTTCTTCATTCTGCAAGAGCTCATCTGGTTAAATCCCTTTCCATGCCCCCGGCCCAAATCACCCACCTGTTGTGGATCTAATTGAACAGTGTGACTGTTCACGATCAGATTTTCATTGGCCTGGCTTCATGCGATGGTGTCTTTTCTTTTTTTGTGAAACTCAAGCTAGAACAGGCGGTTTTTCCGCATGGCTACTTGCTTTCATGTGCTCCATTAGTCTGCTTTTGGTTGAGATCTAGGTTGGTGCATGTGTGAGAAAAATTGGACGTCTCCTCTTTGGTTCATTAGTTTCGGAGCTTCCTCTTTGTCTTGTGCCTCCTCTCCCCTGTGTCTTTATAAAGAAGTGTATGCGCATGTTTATGTGTGTGAATGCCTCCCCACAGGCTCCTCGCTGCTGCTGATTGCACCGGCTATTTCTCTGTGAGGCCCTCCCCGGATGACAAATTCACACATCCGTTATCAGCCTTCTCTTTTCCACAAAATCAATAGTCTCTCCTCAGTTTTCTCTGCATATACGGGATGGTGGTGCTGCTGTTTCTTTTCAGTGCATACACACGGTGTTGTGGGTACCAGCAGACAGATAAACATGCTGAACACCAGCCACTGCAGCCACAAGTGACAATGACACTTTATCATTAAGGCAGCAAACTGACTCTAATGGCAGTTTTACAACAGTCTCAATCGGGGTGTGGAACCTTTTTGCTATCAAGGGCCATTCAGTTTTTATAATATCTTTTAAGGAGCATACTAAATCATTGAATGCATACCACATTAAATTCTCTAATGCAATGACTGGAGCGGCTTGTCTTAGCCAAGGCAGCTATCCAGGCTTGGGTCAGTTAGTCTTGAGTGTTTTCAAGAGTTTAAAAATCCGATGCTCACAACAGGAGGTTTTTCCCAAACGGAGAAGCAAACTTCAGTGCAAATCGCCTCAGAATGAGGAAAATTCTTATTTTTTAATATGGTTTGTAGAGCTCTAGCAGAAAGAGGTACCTGTACATAGCTTTAGGTTTGTAGTTGCTTTGCGGCTCAGTGGTTTCATGTTGTGAGTTTCTTGCACATCAGCTGGTTCCACATTGAACATCGAGTATCCTGCTTTACTTTTGTTCTGAAACCTCTCACCACATGCCTGCAGAAGTTTCACACACTCAACAGCATATTCCGAACAAAGTTTGTGCCCAACATCCCACATCTTTTTTTCTCAGCTCTACTTGACTGTATTAGAGCTACTTCATTTTCCAGTGACACATAACAGCTACATGGGTTACGTTCACCCAGACCGTGACCTGACAGGCATACAGACAGATGGGACAACAATGAAGCATATTTTAGTTACGGTTTTATTCTATTGCAAAAATGTAACTGCTTAGTAAGATTTTTTTCTTCTTTTTTCTGAGGTTTATTTTGAATTTATGAGATTGTCCGTGTGTTGAATTAAGCAGCCATGTTTTCTTAGGGCTCATGAATTCAATATATATCTTGTTTCAAAAGATACATAGCTGTGCTGACACCTGAGATATTTCAGCTGTCAGAGGTGGAGAAGCCTCCCCCTTTGCAGAAGGAGGTCAGGGCAGAAGAGTCCAATATGTGAACATTACCGCAGCTGAATGAAACACCTGCCAGACGCACACAAGTTTATATCTCTCCGTTATTATTATGAAAATGTGGGGTGCTGGAGGGAAATGAGAATGGAGGGCACGCCGGGAAGAAATTAAATAGCAGGGAAGGGTATATGCACATGAAGGTAGCACGAGACGCTGATGGAGTGCTGTGTTGCTGATAGCTACAGACAGCCACGGATACACCTCCGACATTCATATAAAGAACCAACAGCTGCATGAAACATTCATCTGTCATTGCTCTGTCTCTGATTCGTACTGTACTGCCACCATCTATTATTCATCAGCCTAGAGAATGGTGAGCAACAGACATGATGAGTGTAGATGGGAGGGAGGCGATCAAGTACAGTGATCCACAGATAAAAACACACTTTTACAAATGATCTTAAAGAATGAGTAACATTTATGAAATAAAATACACAATAAAGGCTCCTTTTACACTGTATTTACATATGAAAAGAGACATCTGTTGTCAAATGATGTAGCATCAGTGCCCCCACGCATGCGTTCTTTAAGTTTGCGAAGTTGTTAAGTATTACGTACATCCACTAGAGGGCAGTGCAGAGTCGAGATTTTCTGACAACACAAACATGACGGTGGAGATGGTTGTGATAATGCATCTCTTAAAAAAGAAGCAAAAGAGACACAGTAACATATACACTTCTTATTACTTCGCAAAGTCTCTTCTAAAAAGGTCCTCCATTTTTTTAATTTCTTCCTTACGTATTAAAATCGTCTCATTTGAACTATTGGCTACACTGCCCCCACATGATTTTCGGTGGTACTGCTTTGTTTCATCGGTTTCGTCCTTATAGCTAAGCTTTCAACACATATAAAGCAAACTCATGGTGCGGATGGAAGTCTCTGTCTGTTTCCCTATTCATACCTAATGTTAAAGATAAATGAGCCTTAATGATACAATTTATATCTCATTCAAATACACTGGATTTATTCTTTGTTTACTCCAATGCAGCGATTAATAGAATAAAGCACCAGGGTAAGGAGAACATTTAATATTAATATGGCCCATTAAAGATGAGTCTAATTGAACTCAAGTCATTTAGTGAAGTCAGTCCCCTTCAAAACCAAACCATCAAACAAATACATTTGAATGTGTACTTGTGCTTTGTGTGTGTGTAGTTGGCTGTGCATGTGATACTTGGCAGGTTTTCGTCACATGACTCTCGCGGCTGGAGTAATTAATGTCACACCAGTGATATTGACGCAGACTGGCGTAATGTGCCAAAACTGACTTGCACAGAGGGAGCATCCGCTTCACAACATGGAGCCAGAGACATGATTACTAATAATATTTACAAATTTTCCAGCGGATTTGGTAACTTAAACCATGCTGATCCCGGCAGTTAACATGCTGTGCAAAGCAATTACCCTCTGGCTTGATGGGTAGAAAAGACCATTAAAGAAAAGGAATCAATTGGAAAATTTTGAGAATAAGAATCATTTCTTTCAACTCTGAGAGTAACTCCAAGTGTATTATTCACAGTGTCTAGTTCTAGGTCAGGGGTGACAGTTTTGTAACAGCAGTAGGTGGCTGGTAAGAGAAAGAGACAGAGGATAAGAGCTCTCAAACTCCACCCAGCCAATGCTGCCACCAACACTGCTGCAACCGTAGAGCAAATTTTGTCAAATATACAGCAATGCCCTGCACCTTCACCTCCACCTCTTCCTCTCTTTTCCTCTATGGTTTTCACATGTTTCGTCCAGGCTCATCTGTCCAGTCCACCTGTCCCGTTTCTGCCCACTCATTCAGTCTGGTTGTAGAGCCCATTGATAGAATCTCTGTTAACTTATCCTCCTCCTCCCACTCTGTAATTACTCATCTTTGCAAGGGGCTCCTGTGTTATTCACCAAAAATATAAAGGGGGTGGGAGGCATCTCAGACAGTAAGGGGGATGTGAAAAGAGAAGGTGGGGGAAAATGACAGGCCAGACAGGGCTGGACAAGGCTGTATAATGACCTAGAGACAGCTGTGTAATCCCTCTGTCTGTCTGTTACCTCAACTGGTGCTCCAGGTAGCTTGTGGGGGTCACAAGAGTAGTGTCTCTGATTGGTACAGGGTTGTCATTGCTGAGTCATTTGGAGAGGTAACGCTGGCAGAGGAGTGGCTGCCAGCAACCCACTGACAGAATCTTCCAGATTGATTAGGGCTGACTTTGAACCACTCGACCTCCTTCCATGAGCCTGTGTCTCAATGAAGCGGCAGGGAGGTGGAAAGAGTTATTTTTGGTATCAGTGTTTTCGTCATTGTTGAAAAGACACAATAAGTGCAGAAGATACCAGTGGGGGAGGCAGCGGGATTGGGAGGATATGCTAGAAAACAGCTGTGATGAAATATCCAGGAAATGTCGTGAGGGTAAATTTTACAACACTACATCTAAATGATGATTCTAGAAATCTGTCTCTGCACGACTGAGGCTCACATATATAACCCTTTCATTAAACAGGCAACCAGTGCTCTGTTGTTCATAACAAAGGGTGCGTGAACAGCAATGGCAACTGATTTTCCAGCTCTGGATTCTACATACTGAGTCAAGCTTTACTGAACTTTGAATTAACAGGTGAAAAGCTCTTTGTGCATCAGCGGTGGCGCAGCCTCAGGATTTCAGCTGGTTTACTGTGCAACTTTACTGCTGGTCACTTTAGCAGTTTCCGAAAAAGAAGCTACAATCAGCAATACCACAGAAAGCCTGTTCCTAAACAGGCATGTTTAGAACCGGCACCAAACACCTGAAGGAGAGTCAACAATAGACCAAAGATCTACATCTAGTGTCTCGGTTAAACAAAATCTGCTCTGAACTGACATGTGTCTTTGACTGAGTGAATTACACATACGCTGTGTTGCTATATTACTCACAAGTAGCAGACGGCTAAATATATTGGACGTGAGAGTATTACAGTGCGGTTTTCGCACTCTTCTCGCTCTCGGCTTCATGATTCTTGGACATAAAAGATGCAGAGTGTTGTAGGTGGGAGGGTTGTGTAAGTGAAGAGGCACACAAGAGATGATAGGTCAAGTAGCCCTGATTATGTAAAAGGAGTCAGCGAGGCCTGGAAACACAGCTTTAACGTTTGGAGAGATTAGATTACGGGGACATCACAGTGAGTGGGATACTCATGATGTGCTGAAGTAACTTTGACATGTTATGTGTTATGTCTCCTGCTCCCGGAGTTCAAGTCCTCAACTTCATCTTTCTTTTCATTTAAACTTCATCTCATTTCCCTCTTTTCACTTACACCCTGATCATTTTTTTTTTTTTCATGGCTCCCCTCCCTTTATAAGTTGCATAATGTAGTTTCTCTTTTAGAAGACTTTATGTGAATAAGAGGAGATGGCTGAGCCCCGAGGTGCAGGCTGGCTGTCTGAACAGCAGCACTGACAGCAGTTCACCCCTCAGGGACCACATGATGGACATACGGGCAAGCTGTCTGACACACATACAGGCACACACTGCCCTTCATCACCCTCTATCATTCCGTTTAACATCTGACATCTAGATTCAACACTTTGGGTTCATTCTTTCAACACTTTTTATCAGTCCTTGTTTTTATCGGTCCATCGCTGCATGTAGACATGATAAGAGCTGTTCTTTTTCAGAAAGTTTTAACAGAAACTCGATATTTAATTTGCTCAAACGAATTTGAACTAAAATCCCACAGCCTATTTTAAACACGGAGACTGTGGTCAACCCAGTTTCCACTTCTAGTTCATTTCTACAGTGTTGACTCAGCCTTGTTTGCGGAGAGTCCAGGATTGAACAGGTTGCTGTTTAGTCACAGTCAATGCAAGGCCAACAGTAGAAGGTAATGGCGATGATGTGATTGATAACATACAAATGGTATAATTTGTAACTTATCAAATGCTTTTTAAGTTCATAAAATTTATTCTAAAGGACCTTTTAGACAAAAATAGTATAGTTTGCCTCTCATTCATCCATCAGGATACCATGGTAGCGGAGCAGCCATTGCAAGGCTCTGCCCTGTCCACTGGGAACCACTCAGAGTTCAAAGTCTTTCTCAAAGATACTTGGACATATTAGGGGGATCAAATCATTGGCTTTGCGACTAGTGGACGACACGCTCTGTCTCCCACAAACCCTGCTACCTACCTCTGCCAATATTCCATGCTCTTGCCTCAGGTCGCTGAGCAGGTCCCATATTTGACCCTTTTCTGAAGCCAGGCAAAACCTTTCTGTCGATACAAGGAGAATTTTCTTCCTCTTTGGAGTGACAAGCTAATATTTCAAGGTAAATGTGCTTCCCATGCACAGACAGTAGCTTGTAGGCACAACCCTGTTTCCCGTAGTTCAAGGCCCAAGCTGTTGTGCTTATTTACGGCGATTTTTTGATCAGATGACATTCTGCAGATTGTTATACAGTGGGATCCATATTAAAGCACATATCAAAGATTGTATTCACAGTAAACTTTCTTCTATTTTATCCACATCATTTCTTCTTTTTCCCTTGAAAAAGTGCCATAAATATGAGGATATTTCTATCAGTGCATATACAGGGCTCTTGTGCAGTCTGTAAGAAGGGGTCAGCGTTCGATTCTTCTCAACCTCAGCCCTCATTGGCCCTACAGATGCACTGTATGCCCTTGGTAGGGGCATGGAAGCATGGCACTGGTACATATACGTAACTGCCACTTCCCTTCCCCAACTGTTTCCCCATCTCTCTATTCATCGCTCCCCTGTGGCGGTGTGCCCTGCTGAGAGCACAGATATGGAGTGTATGGGAAATAGAATATCTTCACTCTAAAATTGGTGCTTTTATTTCCCTCCCACATCAACGAACAACAGACATCTGATCTGAGTGGGGAATTAGCCTATATAAGAAGAAATGGGCTGTATATTCACAATAGATGATTCTGTGTGTGTGTGTGTGTTGGCATGATTCTTAGTCAGACTCTGAGTGGGGAGTTACAGGTGTGTGTGTGGGGGGGGTGGGGGGTGTGTGTGTGTGCGTGTGTGTGTTTGTGTGTGTGTGTGTGTGTCTGTGTGTGTGTGTGTGTGGGTGTGTATTGATAGGGGTTGGGGTTGGTAGGAGGAGAGTATTAGCTCTCGGCTTTCATGCTTGTGGCAAACCAACTTTATTCATGACTGATCCAGCGCTGTTATAAAAAAGCGTGCAGCAGAGGAAGGGAAAACGAACAAATGTAACAACTGGAGACCAACAAGTGGGTGATCATGGGAATGGAGGAAGGTAAAGGATTATGGAGAAATCCGGCGGCTGGGATTGATCAAGGCGCAGAAGTTGATGGATAACTGATCGATTGGGGGTTCTGTAATCTCCCTCACTAGGGCTAGGTGAATGGACACATGGGGGGCGGTGAGTTAGGGTTTGGAGACGTGATGAAGGGGGGGGATCAACTGTGATTTCCCAGAAGGGATAGAAATGGATGAATGAAGAGATTGTGGAGGGAGAAGGCAGTGGAGGGAAAATGAGAAGACTTAATTAAATGCTTCTTGGCCTGAAAGTCTTGTAGTTGCCTGAGGAGTAACTTCAGATCCAGTTCTACCTGAGCATCTCCTGACCTGTTGGTGTTGCGGAATATGTACTTGTTTCTCTGAGAATGCACTTTCTTAGTATCCTTTGTAAAAATGACAAATGTGATGCTACAGTGGAGCAGAGGGAAACGGCTACTTCAGTAAACCATTCAGAATCTGAAGAGTAAAAATGACAAGCTAAGGTTTTATCTTGTGTTATATGCCAGGCACATCCTCTTGGACCATTGTCATTGGGATAATATAACATATAATGTGTTTACATCATCATCATTACAATATTTATACGAAACCCACCAACAAGTGAAACAAATAAGATCAGTGATGAAGCGAACAGCAGGTAATTTTATATATTTTGGCCTGATCGTTTGTATGTGCAACCAGACAAAATAACACAGCAGAATAAAACTTACAGTCAATGAATTTGAACTTGAGTTTTCTTTTATCTTCCCGCAAGCATCTAACTGTGTAACAGCGCTTGGCTGCTTCTCAAAATGTATTCAGTCAGTTGTCTGTGGAGTAGTCAGCTGACTCAGATACTTGAAAGAGCTGTTTCGTCTCTCACTCTAATCCCTTTTGCAGCATTTTCACTGACAGTTAGGATTTCGCAGACTTCAATCGTCTTTTAAGCTTGTCATCTTGTTTTTCGAAGATCATGAATTTATTATGTCCACATAGGAGGTTATGTTTCCGTCTGTGTTTGTTTGTATGTTTGTTAGCAGGATTACACAAAAACCACAGCACAGGATTTCTTCCCCCCACTGTCTTTGACATTGAGAGATTAAGGCATTTTTTCCACATTTGTAAAGGATATTTACGAGTGTGTGCAATTTGGTGCATATCCAAATAACAGTGGAAGTAGTGAATTTAAATGTGTAATATATTGGGCCTTGGTGGAGGTATGTACTCTACTCAGTGCCATTGTAGTTTCCTTTGTGGCAGCAAAATGTTACAGCAGCTGTTAGAAGTCTGATCTACTCTATATAACACTGACACTTGCTTGTCTAAAAACATTAAGGAAACTCCGTACCATGGCACTCATTCCGTTTAAGACCAACTCAAAATAATCGTCTTATATTAGGGCCAATCTGGTTTCCATTAGAGCAGTGGGAACTCTCCGCCAAGTGTTTTTCTATTCTCACAAAGTTGAGACACTTTCTCTTCTAACAGAAGGGAAAACCCTGACTATCAAGATTCAATTATTATGCTTCAGATGCAGCGAAGACCAAAGAAGCCTTAAGTCTGATGCAGCGTGTCATTTCCTCTCTGCTCTCTTGTCTTCAGATGGATGAATGGTATGCCTTGGGATGAGTACGCAAACTTAGTTAGCAGCTGGGCCCTGTAATGATAGAACCGAGTTAGCCCCAGGAGCGCGCTCGCTAAG